>NC_047114.1:66394954-66620227 GCF_902500255.1 Thalassophryne amazonica | reverse complement strand
AGAGAGAGAGAGAATGTTTGTGTGTGAGAGAGAGAGAGAGTGTGTGTGTGTGTGTGTGTGTGTGTGTGTGTGTGTGTGTGTGTGTGTGTGTGTGTGTGTGTGTGTGTGTGTGTGTGTGTGTGTGTGAGAGAGAGAGAGAGTGTGAGAGAGAGAAAATTAAGGTAATATTTTGCATGAACATTACTGAGTGGAATGGAGGCAAACTAAAGAAGCTTGAAAAACTTAAATTAAATAACTTGACTAACTAATAACACCAGAACCTTTAAATTAAATTGGTTAAAATTAATTAACAGTGTAGAGGACAAAGCAAATTAAGTTTACAAAACCACTTAATTAAATGCGTTGCTAAACTTGGGTTTGTCTTACTATAAGTGTCTTGTGTGAACTCAGTGGCTGAGTTAGAATTTCTTTAAAAAACATGCAAATTGCTATTTTAGGTTTTTGTTTTGTTTTTAAACTGAGCAAATAATTTGTTTTAGAGTGTGGAATACTCCAAAGAATATTTCACTTCTGTGAACTGATCCTCATAACGTGTAAAGTGAAATCAAAATACCAGCATGGCTGCAGCTTTGAACACTGTTACAAACAGCCCCGGCCTCCCCTATTACCATTATAACTGGTCTGTTGTCCCAATAAAGATCACAGCTTTGACCCCTAAAACAAACAAAAAAAAAATCACTCATTCCTTTTATCTTAAATTTTCATCCTCGTTTCCACACCAGGAGCAACATTCGGGAATAAATCCGAGCAGCTCGTCAGCTCACCTGAGCTGAAGTGGATCCAGAGGAGTCAGTCTGCAGCTGGCAGAGGTGGATGCGCTCCTTTCCACCCCGCAGTAAAGAGCGCAGATCAGCAGCCTCCGTGACGTGTGCGCGCTGACAGTGTGAATGAAGCCTGACACGGTTAATAACGAGTCAGACAAACGTCTCTCCTCCAACCGGGATGTGCAATTGTCATTAAACCACGAGAAAGATCTGATGTGCGCCCCTCCATGCGCCTCCAAAAGGATCCCCGCCAAACTTTGGTGTCATTGATTTGATTAGTTTAAACCTCCGAAGAGTTCTTCAACTTACTCCAGCAAAACACACGGAGACAAAATAAAAATAAATAAATATAACCCGAACGTCGTCGTCACCATCATCTCTTCTTGACTGACTGACAGCAGCAGCTGCAGCGTCACGTGTATCACTGACTGTAACAATCTAACGTTCCCGCATTTTTGTAGCAAGGGCTAAAATTCCGGCGCACCAAAGCCATTAATTTTGTCAATGTTGATTTGCCAAATATTTATTAATTTTCCCTAGCAACTACATACAATTGGTTATTTCGATGCACTTCAAGGGCGCTTGAATCAATCAATCAATCAATCAATTTTATTATATAGCGCCAAATCACAACAAACAGTTGCCCCAAGGCGCTTTATATTGTAAGGCAAGGCCATACAATAATTATGTAAAACCCCAACGGTCAAAATGACCCCCTGTGAGCAAGCACTTGGCTACAGTGGGAAGGAAAAACTCCCTTTTAACAGGAAGAAACCTCCAGCAGAACCAGGCTCAGGGAGGGGCAGTCCTCTGCTGGGACTGGTTGGGGCTGAGGGAGAGAACCAGGAAAAAGACATGCTGTGGAGGGGAGCAGAGATCGATCACTAATGATTAAATGCAGAGTGGTGCATACAGAGCAAAAAGAGAAAGAAACAGTGCATCATGGGAACCCCCCAGCAGTCTACGTCTATAGCAGCATAACTAAGGGATGGTTCAGGGTCACCTGATCCAGCCCTAACTATAAGCTTTAGCAAAAAGGAAAGTTTTAAGCCTAATCTTAAAAGTAGAGAGGGTGTCTGTCTCCCTGATCTGAATTGGGAGCTGGTTCCACAGGAGAGGAGCCTGAAAGCTGAAGGCTCTGCCTCCCATTCTACTCTTACAAACCCTAGGAACTACAAGTAAGCCTGCAGTCTGAGAGCGAAGCGCTCTATTGGGGTGATATGGTACTACGAGGTCCCTAAGATAAGATGGGACCTGATTATTCAAACCTTATAAGTAAGAAGAAGAATTTTAAATTCTATTCTAGAATTAACAGGAAGCCAATGAAGAGAGGCCAATATGGGTGAGATATGCTCTCTCCTTCTAGTCCCCGTCAGTACTCTAGCTGCAGCATTTTGAATTAACTGAAGGCTTTTTAAGGAACTTTTAGGACAACCTGATAATAATGAATTACAATAGTCCAGCCTAGAGGAAATAAATGCATGAATTAGTTTTTCAGCATCACTCTGAGACAAGACCTTTCTGATTTTAGAGATATTGCGTAAATGCAAAAAAGCAGTCCTACATATTTGTTTAATATGCGCTTTGAATGACATATCCTGATCAAAAATGACTCCAAGATTTCTCACAGTATTACTAGAGGTCAGGGTAATGCCATCCACAGTAAGGATCTGGTTAGACACCATGTTTCTAAGATTTGTGAATGAGCGCCCAAGACGAGGAATGATACGTTCTCTGCTTCTGTCGGTGGAAATGCACTGTTAAATGAGAGTCAGTTGGAGGAAGTGTTGTTTTAATCATTCATATTACATGTAGGCACATACTATTAAGTAAAACTGACATTGATAATACTTTTTAAACATATATATTATGACTTTTCCCCTCCACATCTAGGAGGGCAGCGCCCGAGCGCCCCCTATGGGCCAGCCGCCACTGCAGATGACGTCACGCCGCCTTTCTTTACTCCGAATGGCAGTCACCTCGTGCTTCCCAGCATCCCTCACGCAGACTGGGGGAAGTCTTTAATTTCTCCCCTTCAGGGGTCGAAAATCTAGATTGTTTCTAGACAGTGCAAATTTTGATCATATGGCATTATATTGTGATTGCCTTATTTAAGTGCTAAGGAATAAAATGACAGTGGTGATAAAGAAAACTCTTATGAGTTAAATCCTAAAAAAAACCTTACAGCTTTCATGTATATATCCATCCATTTTCTATACCCGCTTACACCAACTAAGAGTCACAGGGAGCTGGAGCCTATCCCAGCAGTCACAGGGTGAGAGACGGGGTATACCCTGGACAGGAGGCCAATCTGTCACAGGGCCACATAAAGACAAACAAACATTCACACCCACATGCTCTCCTACGGCCAATTTAAAGTTTCCAATTCACCTAACCTGTGTATCTGTGGATGTGGGAGGAAGCCGGGGCACCTGGAGGGAACCCACACACACACGGAGAACATGCAAACTCCACACAGAAAGGGCAGGAATCAATCTCGCAACCTTCTTGCTGTGAGGCATCAGTGCTAACCACTAAACCACTATGCCACCCTTTAAGATATATATTTTAGTAAATTTATTCTCATACTCACTCACTCATCTTCAACTGCTTAGTCCAATTAAGGGTCGCGGGGGACTGGAGCCTATCCCAGCAGTCATAGGGCGTTAGGTGGGGTCCACCAATAGCTAACTATTTAGTAATTGTCTTTAGTCATAGTATTTATGAAATGAAAGTTGCCAGTGTTAACATGAAAACTTGCTAGCTTCACATAATACAATGATAACGGGCTTCATGTAACATGAGTTGCTAACAAGCTAACGCTAGCAAGAGCTGAGTGCCTCCACTGTGAGCAACAGGATTTATAATGTACTTATAAACATATTTAAGTTATAATTTTGCTTATAAAATCTTACTGCACATCTTCAGCTAATTTACAGGCTTGAAAAAAAAAATGACAATCTAACTATATGTGTTTTTGTTTTTTTTTAGCTTTTCACCAGAGAGACAGACTGACTCATTAACAGAAACACAGGTTTCAGCCTTAGAGAATTATGGCATTGATTCCATATTTTGTTTGTACTTTTGTTGCCCATCCCTCTTACTTTATTCAGGTCTGGGAGGATGCATTGGTGGCATGTATCACCCCATCCACCACACTACAAAACAACCTTTGAATGGGAACCATCCAGGCAGACAACTGGTGCATCATCACCTCTCAACTGTAATCATCTATCTGTCACAGCCATGTGAAGTGTGGGTGTCTCAGTTCATTGTTTATTTGTATTTATTTAAAACCAAGACCTCATTGCTGATACCCGGATACCCCCTATGTCTAGGACTCCCTCTAAGCAGGACACCAGTCCATCGCAGGTTACTTCCCCAACCAAGGCCTGGGTGATCTGAGAGAGTGCAGATAACGTGCCATGTGCAAGGACACAGTCTGGAAGTATGACGAGGAATCAAACCCAGGTGTAGATATTGGTTGATCAACTCTTAGCTGACTGATCTACCTGCTCTTCGGTACACTATTAACATGTGCTGGGTGGGGGGGGAGGAATAATTAACCAATACACACTGAAAATTGATTTCAGAGTAAAAGATATGACTGCATCTACTATGATCAATGGCTCAATTTTACTGATAAATGGATTACATTTCTATAGCCTCGGACTCAGGTGATCCTTCCACCATCCCCAACTCACTGGATCTGCTCACATTGCTCCCCAGACTCAGGATGTTTTGTTATTGTATATGGTGTTGCCCCCAGTGGTGAACAATTGCTGCTGCACAGTAGCTAAAACCTGAAGATTGCTTTTTTTTTGATGATATGTTTTTGAATGTCAGCAGTGCCACATGTGGCTTCCCCTAACTTATCAGGCAAAATTAATGTCTGCATTGTATCAGATTTGCATAATATTGCACCCATTCTCATCAATTCAAATCACACCAGAACAAATCCTTCTAAAATACATATTATCATTCCTGAGTCATATCATAGCCCATCTATCTCGATGAGTATCATATCATTTTATAAGGGAGACATGCATACCCCCAATATACCCAGAACATAATCCTGATGTGCTGGAATCACAGTAAACCTCCATGAATCTCTGAAACCATTTCTGTTGCCGTGAGTTTATAGCATGTGCCAATCCATCACACACATGACTGAATCTGAGAGACTAACAATCAACTGTGCTTTTGTGACCTCTTAATCAGCTCAAGAAGCATGAAAGGCATCGGAGGAGGTGATGCAGATCCTATATGTGCACGTAATAGTGTGCTCTAACAGTATGATAGTTATTACCCGAGGCTGTCAAATATGGCCATCGGATATTGTGAAGACTTTGCATCCATCCGTCCGTCCATGTGTCTGTCCGTCTGTCTGTCCTCAGCATAAGTCCAATCCTACTACCGCCAGACTCTTGAAATTCACAGGGAACATTTTCGGGGCACAGACTCTGGACAAGTTCAACGATGGCTAACCTTTATGTATTTTAAGAGGTTAAAAAGTCACATTCTGTATCAAGCTGATCTGTTTTGTTTTTGAGTGACTCAGGTGACACCCAATCAGAGTAGAGCTGAACCGTGATGTCAGTCACTGGTCTCTTCAAGACTGCTTAGTTTTGTGTGTTTAGATACATGTTTCTCATATATTATGTAAAAGCTAGCAAGAAATAAACACTTCTAAAACTGAAATTGCTGTTTTTGGAACCGAATAACACCTCTGAACGTATGTACAAGACATTTTACCGAAGTTAGCATGGTGGCATCACTTGCTGGTGTAGCTACTTGCTAACAGCTTTGTTTCTGGTATATTATGTAAAAGCTAGCAAGGAAAAAACACTTCTAAAATGGAAAATGCTGTTTTTGTAACCTGATAACACCTAGAGTCACTGACAAGACATTTTGCATATGTTAGCTTGCACGCTAACTTTCACGAACTCAAAGCTAACTTCCTATGGAGTTAAATTTGTCTCATTAACAACTGCAAATTATAAAGAACACAATGCTCATACGGCCGAGGGTATTTTAGCATTGCATTATATTTTTATGATACAGACAGTATGGTAGTCGTAGTAGACAAGTATGTCAGACATTGGTAATGCAGCAACAGTTTGCAGATATCCAGAAAAGTGTTTTTCAGAGTATAGTAATGTTATTTCATGACATTTTATTTATGTCATCATGATGTCACTTATACAACATTATGGCAAATGTAATATAAGCTTTGCATCACATCGTTAGCCTGTTTGGTACAGAGGTATCCTGAAAACTGTGGAGGGGCAGGAGGGGGGTTGGACTATATTTTTGAAGGCCTTGACCTTTGAGCATCTGCTCCAAATCATCTAGCAACACTCGTCCAAGGAATATCTTTGCCAAGTCTGGGGAGTTATTTTGTGCACAGACATGCTTGAGTAACTGTAATGCTCTGCTGCATCGGTGGCCTGCAGGGTAAAAATGTAGTTTTTCATTAATTTCTACAACATTTTATCCTGTTGTCTATTTCAGGTCGGGCCTCTTTAAGAAAATTCATGTGTTTTCAAATATGTTTTCGTAAGTCCCAAATGGGAAAAAAAAAATTGGACCGCTGTCCTCTGTGCTTATGTCCATCTGACCTGAACTCGGGCTTCTGTCAGTTTGGCCCTCTGAGCCAGCTCCTCTCGTGTGTAGATGTCAGGGTAGTGCGTGCGTTCGAAGGCCCTCTCCAGCTCCTCCAGTTGCTCTGCGGTGAAGGTGGTCCGACTACGCCGCTGCTTCCTCTTCAGAGGCAGGCCCGGCTCTGAGTCCACATCAGAGGCCTCATCTGAGTGACTTGCTGGAAAAGCAAAACAGAGTGTCCCTTTGGCTGCAAACTTTGGAAAAGTAGAGTCAAACTCATACAGAATGGAAACACTGACAACAATTCTGGGATACAATAGACAGATCTGAGACAGTAGATCATGCTGAGTGCCACACGTGATACAGAGCCGCTTTAGATCGAGTCCCCCCTGAAGTAATCAGTGGTTCCTGCATGGCTGCTTGAACATGGATTAAAGCAGGATGGATCCCTCCAGGGCACATATTCCCAGGAACACTGCGTCTCCCAGTCTTAGCCATGCTGCGCTCTGTGTTGATATGGCACATAGCAGACGGCAGGCAGGTGCTTTGTAATCTGTTTGTTCAGTGGAGGGCAGGAGAGAGAGAGGCTGGGTATCTGAAGACATCTATTGGGATCTAATTCAGCAGAAGAAGGGAGTCAATGAAGCCTTGGGAATCATGCTGAAGGACCGTCACTGCTTTTGGGGGAGGTTACCATATATTAAATAATGATTAGCCTCCAGAAACTAGCGTGACAGTCTGCTATTGTCTACGGCTACATGTCGGCGTTGCCCCATCTCTTTCTCAGTCATACACACACAAACATGCATCTGCCACGTCTAAGCTGTGGGCTTTCACTCAGTGAAATTGGTCTATGACAATGTTTTGAACCCAGAGGGAGAGAAAGAGTCGGAATGCTCTCCCAAATCCAGCCCAGGGGACCTCCTAAATCTTTACTTCACTATGAGGAGGGTTCACTGCACCTTTTTCGACACTGAGGCTACGCCACAAACACCTATTCAGACGAAGAAACAAGTGAAACAGGATAAAAGCACAGAGACAGGTGTGAGCAAGAGAAAGAGGACTCAAGCTTGTCTGTTGGTCCAGACTCTTCAGATTTAAAGATTTAATTAAAAAGTGCCAAGTCAGACATGGATGCGGTGGGTGGCGGGGGGCAGACGGGTGAGGGTTGGGTGGGTTGGGGGGGTCTCCCTCTGCCTCTGGAGTCTCCGGAGCCAAGCAGGAAATGTTTGTGCCGGTTGCCAGTGTGTGTCTGCCCAGGCATTACACACGGATTTTGTCTCGGGGAATGCTGCAGCACTCCGTACCGCCGGCATATCAGATTTGGACACTGAGAAGAGCTCTTTATTACATTTGAACTGAGGGCGCCATGCTGGCATAAAGGCTCACAGGGAATTGGCTGGACGCTCACATTCTCCTGGACTGAGTTTGGGATGTGGTTTGTTTAGGTAAGGATGTGGCTGGAGACCAGTTGGAGCAAATTTTATAGGACAAGAGGCATAACAGGAAGGCCCACACACCAAGGAAATAAAACTGGATACTTTTCTAACTAGAACAGCACTCAGAGAACATATATATATATCCACCAACAAACCAAAACTTATCTGTTCTTCCATATGAGCACTTTACATATGTTGATTTATATATATATATATATATATAACCACTTTCCTTCAACCCTGGTAAAAAGATGAGGTATGGGCCAAGGAGGAACCCATGAACTTTTAGAAGGGATCTCATTAAGGGAGGTAGAGCTGGGATTTTTTTTTCTTTCTTTTTCACTTTCTTTAACATTGCGAGAATTTTTAAATGACAAATTCCTGGATCCGACCCCTTAATCAGATCCACTCCAACAGTTAATGGTTTCCTCCTTGTCCCATTCTCCATCCTTCCACCAAGTTTCCAGTAAATTGTTTTCAGAATTTTTGCTTAACCCTGCTAAAAGGTGAACAGCACTGAAAACATGATGTCTTTGGTGGCAAAAAACATTTTTAATCCATGGGACAAGCAGATTTTTGGTACCATTTAAGGGGACAAATTAACACTTTCAATCCAGCCTTGGTATGCCTGGTAGGGGATCGGTGAAGGATTACAGAGGGGTCAACATTTAACAATGCTCCAGTCATATTGAAAAGTACCACATTATTTGTCTGATCACAGAGATTCCAAAAAGGTATAATCTATGACTGAATGTTATGGAGTTATGAGGTAACATCACCAAAAATAAAAAATAAAAAATGGTGATAAAGGAATTGCAGTTTGTACAGGGGTCAAAAGTAAAAGTTGCTCTAAATTTCACTGAAGCAATTTTTTGGCTAAGCCAATATGGTTTTAAGGAATAATTCCACCATCTGTTATGGGGGATATATATGTCGTAGAGTCTAATGGACTGTTGACCTTCTTTGACCATTCGAGACCAAGCATTCAGTATAGTCCAAACCATCGGATTTATGGTTCCTATAATCTTGACCCCTGTACAAACTGAAATGAGCTTTGTCACCATTTCTGCTGTTTTTACCCCATAACTCCATAATATCGAGTTAGAGATAGTCCAAACTACACCTTTTGGGAATCTTCACAAGATAATTACTGTGGCATACTTTTCACTATGATGAAATGTTGACCAATCTGTAGTCTGCCATTGACGATTGCAGAAAAGAAAGTAACTGGGAAAAAAGTATCACTGTATTGTGGCAATGGAGCATATTGGTGCGTTGACTTTGTGACATAGTGTAAAACACTATGATGGGTGTTTTACTGATTAAGAAATTGATGGCATTCTAACCCCTAACCTAACCATAACCCTAAAGACCTTCCATGTAAATAATGATGTGAAAATAAACATTTATATAGTAATTAAATCCCGATATTACTTTCTTTCCTATTACTTTTTTTCCTAGCCAAACCTGTTACTTTTTGTCCGTAACTTTTTTCCTGTTCTTTGTTTCTCTTCACCACCATTGAGCAATACCTGGCTATAGCTACCACCCTGGAATGGCTAACATACATTTTTGTGTCATGAAGTATTTATATAAGACTTTCACAATCCATTTTTTGGATGAGTTCATTCATCAGCACATTAGCAGCGCCTAAAGAATGGGCGAACTAAGAGAGGAACAATGCAATTAACACTTGAAAGACAGAAGAACAAAGAAAGAAGAACCAGGGAAGCAACGATGGCACAGAAATGAAAAGATCTCGAAGGAGAACTCATAAAACTCCTCAGACGAGAAAGTTCCCTGTTGGCAGAGTGGGGGTGGACCTGTCCTTGTCTTTCCTCCCTGTTTTCATTTTTAGTGTTTACACAGAAAACACTCCGTCACAGGCTCTCCGTTAATGGCAGATGACAGTGTTGCTTTTGTCATCCTCTGCTTTGCTCTTTCTCTATTTCTCTCTTCCTCTCTCACTTTTTCTTGTGGAAGTGAAGTGGCCAACCCTTTGTATCTTAGCAGGGAAAAGCCTGTGGCAGGCCTCTATTGGACCGATTACCACGCTCCATCTGTAGGAGCCATCAGGGACGCCCGGGCCCGCATTCAGGGGCCTGTCACCTGCCCAGCAGGGGTGTAAGGGGGGTCTGTAGGGTGAGATGGGGGCTATAGAGCCAGGGGCTGAGTGGGGGAATGAAGGGAGGGCACAATGAGGTCCAGAGAAGGGCCAATGGGGACTGTGGAGAGGCACAGCAGGGGAGCAGCCCTTCATCCCCTCCCTCCATAGCCTGAGGGACACAGAGATGGGGGATGGGGGAGCTGAAGGGAGAGGAGATGGGAGGTTGAAGCCACCTGAAGAAGATGCAGGAGAATGGGACGTCGGGTGTGAGAAAGCATTGCGCCTCTCAGTCTTAAAAGAGGACTGTACCCTTCCAACTCATCCTCACTTCACATTCTCTGAACCCGCGTGGTTTGGACGTCTTTGGATGAGCTTACTTCTCCACTGTGGATCACGTTGGAGAAGAAGCCGACTCAGAACGGCTCGTTCCCACACATTCTCTTCAACAAACAGCAGAAGAGGATACGAAACACACAAAGGGAGGCCTCGACCTCCTTACTTAAACACCCAAATCAAATTTTACGCTGCAGCTAAAGCAACTGGGAAGCTGAAAATACTCTATAGCCGCTCACGGCTTGGCTTTGGCACTGACAAGAATCTAAATAGAAAGGTAAATTATTATCCCTCAAATTGGGGCTGATGCAGAATGATTGATAAAACAGATATTTCAAAATTAAGAGCGAGTTAATAAGGCGGTAATGTAGATGGTGAGATGGATAGCGGAGCATTTGTTCAATGCAGATCAGAGTGCAGCAGTATGTGGATAAGTGAGGCTTCAACAAGTGGATTCAACAGGTTACTTTCCCTAATGAGATGCGCTAATAAAACAATAAATACATTAAGCAAATGCATAAGGTTCTAACACCAAAGGGGAATGGTGACCAGAACCATTTATCAATCAAGAGAGAAGATCGACAGGCAGGGAAGACAAACCAGAGGATCTCACAGATGTGAACCTGAAGAATGTCCAGTTCTATTAGCTTCACCTGCAGCTGCCGTGCTTCTAGCAGGCAAAGAGGAAAAAAAAAACAAAAATTCAATGGAAGATTCCAACCAAGAGAATAAAGGCTGCTCTTGTTTACTGGGTCGACTACGTTGGCCAGGACTGGCCTCGTCGAGCTATTTATCCCCCTCCCGCCCCTGCAAGAGATGCTAATATGAAGAGACATGCACAGGCACACACATCCATGCATGTGCACGCACGTGCACAGAAATTCACACATGCCCCTGAATGAAAGCGGCATGCAAAAGTTGGAAATAGTTGCATAAAATGACAATCAAAAATGTTGGAAAAAACCAAAAAGGGGGTAAAACCTGCAGAAAACAGAAAAAGAGGGGAAGGAAAGAGTTAAAAAAAGGAGAGAATTCAAGCATATGGGGTAGTTTACAGCCTTGTCGTGTAGGGGCTGGATAGCTCTTCCTCCAAAAGCTCTTGAGAGAAAGTAATTGAGTTGGGTGACATGTGTTCGCTGCGCAAAACAAAGGGCAGAAGAGACAAATGAACTAGTTATTTGCTGAGGGAAGTAGATTTGGTCCTTTCAGACGGGCGGTACAGAGCCGAGCTCGAGCGGACCACTGAATAAAATAGTGACTTGCCACACAGAGGCCGAGCGAGCAGATGCACCAGGGGCAAAGAATAGTTAACTGACAGCTTATGGGCTCAGCTGGGGTTAACAGTTAAGGAGAAAAAATGGGAATGAGTAGGCTGCTCACTTGACTTGCTAAAAAGCCCCCAGGAACCCGCAGCTGCCTGGGAAAGAGGGCTGGGGGGGTTATAGATAGAAAAAGAGCGGGATAAAGAAAGAGAGACATGGTGATATGATGGTCAAGGGGGAAAAATGGTGGAGTGAATGAACACAAGAGGTTTGGCACTTCGCCGACAAAGAAATACCCAGCGATATGACGTTGAAAGATGTAGCTGTCTCATATCGGCGAAGTGACAAAAAAAAGACAAAAATGGTCCTGCGCGGCTATTATGTACGCACAGTGTGCGGTGGTTATTATTTAGTTCCACTGGGGTGCAGTTAGGTGACAGTTTCACGGTGGCATCACCCCTCCTCCTCCTCCTCCACCACCAGAGGCAGCGATAACCCAGTGGCACAGGATGCACGCGAGGACGCCGCAAAGGGGCCAGTCAAGCCGCACGTTCCAGTCAAATGGACACCGGCCCGGGACAAATTCACCACAGCTCGGCCTCCTTCATGAAAAGAACAAAAAAAAAAACTGAGGCAAACAAAGCAAAGCATTCCGTGCAAAATAACAGACAACAGCTGAAAGTCTGTGCCCTGTAATCTGCGGCTTTGTCATATTAATTGATAAAAATGTTGTGGTGCAGAAGCGGAAACTTGTTTTCGTAAGATGGCCCATCAGTTGTCATCTTTCCCCAAACATTATTCTAACCTCTCTTCCAGGGGAGTGATAGTTTTAACAGGCAACTGACCCAAGGTTAGCCCCTGACCTTTTTCACAGCTACCGGTGCACACGGTGCTTGCGGCGGACGGCCTCAGCTCTGACCCCACAACAGAACCTCACAGAGAGAGCAGCCGTCTTCACGTGCAACACTTTCTCCTACTTTCCACACACTCTCTCACGTTTCCTTTTAACATCTATGTTAAACTCATCCCTTAAAGTTTTTTTTTCCTACTAGATTACTTTGTTTGGACTTGGATGAAAGGACATTAATCAGAACAGCGGCAGAGCTGCGCCGGCAGGTCCATAATGTGCAATGTGCCGAACCAAACAGCACCACAAAAACGGAGGCTAAACAAAGTTAAGTGATTGACAACGCTGTCTGGCTTTACTCAATTAACCATCCCATTGTGCTCCTCTTTGCAGAGTCCTCTTGGCCCCAACCCTTTTCTCTTCACACTCCTTTATCCTCCCCATCACAGAGTTTTGCTTGGCTAATACTTCCAAGGAAATAGAGAGCTCTTTTTCGAGTGGGGCTCCTCTCCTTGACCTTCTGATGCTCATTGCTTCTCTTTCAGTCACTTCACATGTGACTCCAGGGTTAGTGGGGAGAATGTGGAGAGTACATCAGCGCTAAGAGGCCGGCTCAGGGCAGGACCCCGGCCCATTACTTCAAAGTTGGCCTGCATTCATTAATTGTCCTTTGAATTAATATTGGAGGATCACAATGTGGGTGCCAACAGAGAAAGAGGCTTTAATGAAGCATAGAGTCTGCATTCAGTTGCAGATCAGCCAGTGTGGGTTTTGTCTTTTTTTTTTTTTTTTTTTTTTTGAGAAAAAGAGTCCACTTATCTTTCCACCTATCTATCCATCTATCTGAATTTGATCTAGTTTTCCCACAACAGTCTGCTTGGGCGAATCAAATTAAAGGGGTCATATTATGCAGAATCAATTTATGTTTACTTTTGACAGGTAAATATTATTGGGATTCATATGAAATATTCTGAAAATCCCACAATTCAATGACTGTACATGTAGCAAGTATCCTGCCGTGAGTATAATTTTAGCCAGAAAGGCCTCATTTTTTATTTTTGTGACAGACATAACAGAAGTTCATATTTGGACTCCGGCAGGACATAAAATACCTAAATCATTTGCGGTGGAGAAACAGAACACTGACTTCCATCACTGAAGGGAGGGGGCGTGGCTAGGAGCAGGTCCTTTCCATTTAAAGAAATGGGCAAGTTAATAGATTTTGTCTCAGACAAAATGGTTGTTTGTAAGGACTGTAGGATATAAGGTAGGAAAAAGGAACCTACAAAAAGTAATAGTGGAAGTAACAGTTTAAGGGAACCATACATTGTTAAAAAAAAATAATAATAATAAAATAAAAATAAAAAGATGTTTTGAGAAAAAAATAACCAGCAAAGACATTTTTCCCTAGTTTAATTAATTTAAAAATATTAGCAAGAACTTGTGTTTTAATGTAATTCTGTACAGTCGATTTCCTGGACCTTTTTAAATTTTTGCCAATTTTTTTGCAGCGTAATCCCAATACCGAACTGATAATTCCATAACACCTTATACATTTATTCTTTCATCCATTCCTTTGGTATTTGCTACTATTTGTTTTATTTTCTGAGGAAAATCTTTTTTCCATTACTTTGCCCCATTACCTTTTTTTCTGAGCAAAATCTGTTTTGCTTTTTCATATTTTGATATTTTCTCAAAAGAAAAACTGCTACTTTTTGTCTTTCTTTTTCCCATTACTTTTTAGAGCCAAAATCAATTACTTTTTCTTCGTTTATTTGTTTGTTTTTCATTGCTTATTTGCAAGCAAAATCTGTTACTGTTTCCTCTGATTTTTTTTTTTTCCCCGTTGCTTCTTCCTTTGCTAAATCTCTTACTTTTGGTCTGAGACCTTTTTTGTTACTTGTAAATTGCATGGCCTTAGTGTGTCTAAGTTATTTTTGGTCGAAAACTTTAATATGATTTCAGAATACCTGGTGACCGATATTAGCCTGTTGGAAAAATGTATGATATGACCTCATTCTCCATTTATTAGTAACCCTGTAAACCATCTCAAAACAGAATTAGATCCACATATAAAAATTTTCTATTCCTCAGCACTGGAGAAAAATGAAAATGTGGCTGAAATAAACATTCCACTGGATGAACTGAGGCCTTCTGACTCCTGTGGCTAAAAAAAAAATAAAACTCCTCTAAACTTACAATTACGCCTCATTCACTGTGGAAATGCACCATCTTCTTAACAAACACAAAAGTCATAGAAATTAACTTGTTTCTCTGTACACCGCGGCTCAGTGCACTCCGTGTGTGACAGAAATGTTTATACTCTCAAATGTCTCGTGTAAATACTGAATCAGTGTCAGAGTAAACAAAATATCATCATCTCACCATGTCCCTGAAGCAAAATACACATTTCAAAATCTTTAAAATCACACCTGGCCATGTGCTCTTCAAATATGATTTTTTTTTTCTTCTGCTTTTCATATATGCACTCCTTCAAATCCACAGGGAGCCAGTTTATTTACACAAACAAAGTCCCACTTGGCCTCCTTCGACAAAAGCAGCTAAATCTTTCATGTTTTGTCAGCACTTGCTTCCTCCTGTCCCTCTGGCTACGTGCCTGCCTCCGCACAATAGAGGCAGGAGAATGGCAGCAGATTGTTGGAATGCACCTCAATGAAACCAATTATTACATGTTGACTGCGTTCACCATGGCACATTTGAAAGAACTGGCCTCATTCAATTTGGCACCACGGGATTCCCTTGAAAGAAAACTTATCCCTTTGACTGTTTGTATTTCTGAGCTTTCTTTTTCTTCTCCTTCTTTCTCCCTTTTGCCCCCTGGACACCATCACCGGATTCTGTGAGAGCTGCTCTTTCATGATTTTGGATACTTTTAATTGGCTAAATGAGGCTAAAGTTCTAAGAGTAACAAGGTGAGGACAGAATGCAAACAATTAACTCAGTGTCAATGCGGCAGGAAATTATTCTTCAGCTATTAATCTCAATATTTTCAACACTGGCTCCCTAATTGGGGAAACTCACTAGAATTACTTAAATTAATTAATTTTACTCTTCGCATTTGCTTCAAACATCCTTTTCCCACATTATTCCAAACACTTGGTAATGTTAGGGCTGCTCGGTGTACTTTATCCCGCAAACCGCGGCCCTTTTCCCAGACAAATAAATCTAAATGAGTCAGCTTTGATCTTAGCACTTAAGGAAAGCCAACAATAGTGGTAGATGAGAAAGGGGCAGAGAGCAACAGGCCTCTCTCTGCCACAACAATAGCCTCTGCAAACACCTACTTAATCAATATTTGGCCAGAAGACACTCTCTGAGTCCCCAAAGCAGCCTTTTCACATTCTAATGAAGAGCTATAAAAGAGAAAAACAACATCTACTTCCACATAGAGAATACTACTGTCCTGTATGTCAATAAGGAGCACTGCTTTAATGTCACCTATCAAGAAATTCTTCAAATTTCAAGTTGTCTATTTTCTTTTCTTGTCAAATAAATATCGAAAAATGCACTTTTTCCTCTTACTTTTGTTTGTCATATTTCATCAACCATCCTCCACATACTAAAACTTGGAGAGCACAACCAATAAAGGTGCAAATTCGATTTGGATAACTAGTAAATCCCCAAATTAACCCGTGCAACCTGCACTCAGATGAAAAGATGTTTGCTCCTGATGTTTTCAGTAGTTGCAGAAGTCAGCTATACCTGGTCAGTGTGTTGGTGATTTGCGCAAAAGGGGAGGACTTTCCTTAAGATAAGAGTGAAGAGAAATAAATGGTTTGGGTTTAATCTAGTAGAGAAGGGTGTTTTCCGCAATGCGCACAGTGCATTACGCTCAATGTGCAAAGACAGCTACAAAAGAAGCCGTGCGTAAAGCGGTACCGGTCCGTTAAATTACGCAGTAAGTTTAGTCTCCGTATGGGGGGGACATGATTTTATTTTAAAGTGCAGTTTCAAAGTGCTGTATGACTCTCTTCTCTCCCCTGTCCGATGTTCATGGACAATAAATGGAAGCAGGTTGGCTAAAAACGACTGCGCGTCATCGCATATGGTTAAAACTGCACCAAAAAAACTTGTTTTTTTTTTTTGTTTTTGTTTTTTCCTTTTGCGGTAACGTTCTTCAGACCTCAACAGGTAGCAAAATCAGCAGGTGTTGTCTATTTTTGCGCAACATCTTTTTTTCCCTCCCAAACTGTAAATAGCGGGAAAGGAGGAAAAAAAACGCCAAACATAGTTTTCTGAGCAGTCTATAACGGTCTCCTTGAATAATTCATCGCTCATTGCGGGTTCATAATGTCTGCTCGCAGTCTTTTGTCAATGCAGAGTTTTCTCCCTTTCTTTGGCCCGTTTGAAAGGCCCTGGCGTCTTTTTGTACACCACTGAGCCGCTCACTGGAGTTTGGCTTTTGTGCACGTCAAACTGAGGTGTGAGTCTCAATGGACTCTGTCTGCTTTGTCCCCTAAAGTTCATCCTCAAGGGCCCGATTATTTGGAGAGAAAAAAAATTCTCAGGCTTAGATAAATGTTTGATTTAATGTTCTCTGCGTGTTTATTGAAAATCAGAGGCATATCATCATCATCATCATCATCATCATTATTATTATTATTATTATTATTACATGACACTGTTGTTGACGCACATATTTCATAGTAAAATCTTTTACACTTCTTTTTTGGAGTGTACTTACATCTATCTCCCAGAATGCCATCGATGCTGTGCTTTGTTTGGGGTTCACTGTCTTCCATCTCCCTCTTCACAGTTTCATCCTCCTCCTCATCATCTTCACCCCCTCCGCCAAACTTCGAACGCATGATCCGACTGATGGCACTCACTTGAAAAAAAAAAATACATATCGAAGAAAGAAAGTTTTTAAAAATACATATTTTATAATAAGTATTGGTTTGCTTTTAATTTAACTAAAAAAATAAGTTGAAACTGTTTGCATAAATATTTGAAGAGGCACTAACAAATATTTTTAAGTTACTTAAAAAAGAATGTTCCTTTAACTTAAAAATAGTTTAAACTGATTGCATAAATATTTGAAGAGGTACTAACAAATATTTTTAAGTTACTTAAAAAAGAATGTTCCTTTAACTTGGAAAAAACTAGTTGAAACTGATTGCATAAATATTTGAAGAGGCACTAACAGATATTTTTAAGTTACTTAAAAAAGAATGTTCCTTTAACTTAAAAATAGTTTAAACTGATTGCATAAATATTTGAAGAGGTACTAACAAATATTTTTAAGTTACTTAAAAAAGAATGTTCCTTTAACTTGGAAAAAACTAGTTGAAACTGATTGCATAAATATTTGAAGAGGCACTAACAGATATTTTTAAGTTACTTAAAAAAGAATGTTCCTTTAACTTAAAAATAGTTTAAACTGATTGCATAAATATTTGAAGAGGTACTAACAAATATTTTTAAGTTACTTAAAAAAGAATGTTCCTTTAACTTGGAAAAAAACTAGTTGAAACTGATTGCATAAATATTTGAAGAGGCACTAACAAATATTTTTCATTTACTTAAAAAAGAATGTTCCTTTCAACTTAAAAATATTTGAAACTGGTTGCATAAATATTTGAAGAGGTACTAAGAAATATTTTTCAGTTACTGAAAAAACAATGTTCCTTTAACTTAAAAAAAACTAGTTTAAACTGATTGCATAAAGAATATTCTTTTTATCTTAAGGAGTTGTTGCAATTGAAATCTTGATGTAATAAGTTTAAACTTTTTTAAAAGTTAGTTAAATTAACTTATCTACTTTTACAGTGTCACCAATAAAATCAGGTTAATGCCAACAAATTGCTTTGGATTTTTTTTTTTCAATAAGTATTCCAAAGTCATTTTCACACTGTTGCCATATGTTTTCCTACCTGACGGAACGTTGTTCCTATCACAGATCCCATCTTTCAACAATTTGTCCCTGATTTCCCAGCTGAACATTCCCGGGTTGTCTCTCTTGTAATCTTCTATTTTCTTATCCACTTCTGGAGACGCGCTTTGCTTTGATGGGAAAGGGATTAGAAAATGACATTTATTATAAATATTATTGCTTTTTCATTGTTCTTAGAATGTTTGAAATTTAAAACCAGCATGAACCTACAAAATCAATTTTCCATAACGAACATTATGCGAGAGAAGTCAGTTGTAGTGAATTTGACGTTTGAGTCAGTGTTATTTTCAATAAGAAACAAGAACTGTCAAATTCAGTGATTATTTTGCTTCTTTAAAAAACAAACAAAAAAAGTTGCAGCTGTAAAAACTTCTATCCACAGTTAAAACCTATATTTTACTTAAATGAAATTAAAGTAATTGCGTATTAAATGTACATTTGTTTGCCGAGACTCCTTAGAAGGTCTCACCTTGGGTTTGCTGCCTCCGATGGCCCCCGGCCTGATGGATCCTGTCTCCTGGTACCGGCACAGGATTTTGGACACGCACCCGTGGGACACCCGGAGCTGACGGCTGATGACGCACGGACGGATACCATGGTGAGCCATCTCCACGATTTTATGGCGGATGTGGTTGGGAAGAGGTCTGCCGTTTATGAAGACACCGCCGAGCTGGTTGACCCGACCCTGTCCTAACGGCGTGGACACTGACAGGAGCGCACCCACAAATCACCATAAAGTTTTATTAAACACTTTCTCAAAAATATATACATATATAATAATAAGCCTGCAAATATATATATAAGTATATATTTATTTTAAATGTGAAGAATTGGCGTGATAATCCGCCAAAATGCACATTTTTCATCTTTTAAAGATGAAAGTTGAAAAGTTGTGTTTGGCATTTATTCAGGCATTTTTACGCGTAATAAAAATAAGTTGCTATTCTACAAAAATTCTTTAATATTTTCTTGCATTTTTGCACAGAAATTATAAATTATAAAATGGCATGTTGTGCTTGAAAATATATTGGATGCTGCAGTATTAATTATTTACACCTTAAAACTCATCAGGGCCAAACAAGGCTCTGCTTCATGTTTCCTGTTTTCCTGCAGCCTGATTGTGGTTTTACCTTCCAGAGAGTAACCTCCCCGCGGGTAGTTTTGGTGAGGACTTGGGCGCATCATCCTCGTCAAACCTCCTGTCAGCGCTGTCATCTCTCCTGCCTCCCAATCAGCGCAAAAAAAAAAAAAAAAAACTGCGCCGATCTCCTGGAGCAGTTTGCGTTTTGAGATGATGAGGCTTTTGGAGGTACAGAGAGGAGCAACAGGTTGTCTCGCTGGGAGACAAAAGTGACTCCGTCGGAGCTGTCGGAGGCCAGCTGCAGTCACAGTGCGCGTTTCGAAGAGTCCCACGAGCATTGACAGGATGCGGTGAAGTCAAACATTTTATCTGCGCTCTCTGTTCGCTCTGACTCCGCGCTGCGACTGCTGATTGGTTTAAGACCCGGACGTCCAGGGGCCAGAGGCGCCGTGTGATTGGACAGCATCTGGGGCGACCTCAGGAGGTCAACTTGTCGCGTCACAAACAACTTTTCACACATGTGCACAACTTTAAATAAAGCAAATTAAACACGCGCACGAGAGAAGAGATGATTGACAGACTTAGACTTTAATCACCTCTTAAAAAAGAAAAAAAAAGTTATTTTTAATAACTGCATCACTCAGGAGAAGTGACCAAATGTTTTAAAATGCACAGTAAATGTGGATGAACAACAAAACGTCTATTATTATTATTGTTGTTGTTATAATTATTTATTGTAGTAGTTGTCATAGTAGTAGTAGTATAACTAATTAAGAAATGAGTGTCTGTCGTTTAATGTTGTTGCTGTTTAATCTAATCTATAATAAATAAATAGGCGAGTTTGACCATTGTTTGCATTATTAATAGTAGTATTATAAATGAATAATTAAGAAATCAATGGCCACCAAGCAGTAGTGCTGTAGCAGTAGTCATGGTAAGGAATAAATAATTAACACATTATTTTTATTGTTGTTGTTGCTAAATGTAATCTATAAGCAGTGAAAAGTTGCCTTTAATAAGCATTTGGTTTTTATTATTAGTATTATAAATAAATAAGAAATCAATGCCTGTTTATTAATGTAATTATAATATTATTATTATTATTAGTAGTAGTAGTAGTAGTATTGTTGTTGCTGTTGTTAGTGTTGTGAAATGTAATCTATAACAGATGAGCAGCCGCCTCCGTTGAACATTTAATTTTCATTAGTTGTGTTATTAATAAATAAATTCATGTCTATTATTATTATTATTATTATTATTATTATTATTATTATTATTATGCTCATTTGTCATGTATTACTAGATTGTAACTATTCTGGAGTAAGTAGGATTAAGTGTAAGTGGTACAGTAGTAGTAATCACGCTGTAGTTCTTTACATTAATCACGTTCAATTTTACACAACAGCAGCAACACACAAGATGAACAACTGCACTCGGGAGCATTTGCACAATTATGGAAAAAAGATTAAATTTATTGGTGCACATACATAATGGCTTCATATATATATACGTATATATATATATATATATATATATATATATATATATATATATATATATATATATATATATATATATATATAGCAGCGTTTGTCAGGATGCTGCAGGGTTGTGTGGCACAGCAAAAAAAAAAAACACATTATTTGCAACCTGTTGCAAACATTTGAACACATTAATCTCACACACACTGTGGAATGATGGAGGGTGTAGTCGCTCCACCGGTCGATGGAGGAGGACGCGCAAACGTAGGTGAGGGAGAAGGAGGAGAGAAAGAGATGATCCCCCACCCCCACCCCGACACAAACCCCACTGTCATGTCACAGTTGCAGTTATTTAACAATAGAAGCTGCGTGGAGCCACACGGCGGTGTAACACACGCGTGCAAATATTCCATTAGACACACACAACCACATGAGGATCATCTGACTTTCCAGAGTTGTGATAATTACGATAATTAGGCGCGTTTAATCGAAACATTTTCTTTCCCCCCCCCCCCCCCCCCCACACACACACACACACACTCCCTCAGGGATATGACTATGTGCTGGCCTTTGTCGCCCACATGATCCGTGTGTGTGTGTGAGCGCGCGCGCCTGTATGTGACCTCAGTGAGCTCCGATCGCGCGCAACAAGTTTCAACTCCGAAATGATGTAAAAATGCGAGCAAATGGAATTTTTTTTTTCTGCATGTTCTCCTGTGTCATTTGTCCTCCTGTGTCATTTGTCCTCGATCTCTTTTTATTCCTCCCTGGAGTCAGACATTCACGTGGGGGGTGGGGTGGGGGTGGGGTGGGGGGGGGGGCGCACGGAACATGTGGGAACATTATACGTCCATAAAAACAGGAATGACGAGAAACAAAGTTAAGATACTAAAGTCTGGCTATCATGAAAAGGATATTGGATCTACCATGTCAAATCAATTCGAAGGGGAGAGCTGAGTCAGAAATGTGCTGCGGTGGTCGACAAAAAAACACCAGAAATAACCAAAAAAAAAAAAAAACGTCTTCGGAAAGAATCAGTGTCGCGTCTGCAGAAGCAAAACACACAAGATCTCTCACATCTTGGAAATTAAAAAAAAATAAAAAATACTAATAATTTTCTGTACCTTCCCCCGGAGATCAGGCCTGATCAGGCACGGGTGAGTGTGACGTGGACGGCGGTGTTATACAGTGATAAGCGTGTCCCCCGGGGTTCCCCACGCACCCACTTACAAGGCCGCGTGACGGGACGAATGTCACACATACACACGGGCAATGTGAGTTTTCAGAAAATCACACCAGCAAATATATGTTTCCCAAGGAGGTTTTGATAAGGTGCCAAAAACTTCTAATACTATGCAGCTGTATGACTTTTTGAACCAAATTACAGCAATTGTTTTTTTTTTTTTTTTTTTTTTTTTTTTTGGTCTGGTATTTCTGAAAGTGAAATTTTTATATATATATTAGCCGCACTGCATACTGTTTCAATCATTTTTTATTTTAATTTTGATAATTATGGCCTACAGTTCCAAAAAGAAAAAAAATAGAAATTGCACATCTCAAAATATTAGATTATTACATATGATCATTTTTTTAAAAGGATTTATAATACAGAAATGTCAACCCTTAAAAATATTGTCATGTGCTCAGTACTTTGTTGGGGCTTCATTGGAGGCGATCAGCCTGTGGTACGGCTGAGGTGTTATGGAAGCCCTGGCTGCTTTGATAAAGGCCTTCAGCTTGTCTGTATTGTCAGCAAATGGGTGCATGAAGTGCTCCAAATACTCTCACTGGACAGCTGCATCAACTTTGGACTTGATAAAACAGTGCACCAACACCAGTAGACGCCATAGTTCTCTAGATCATCACTGACTGTGGAAACTTTCCACTGGGCTTCAAGCACCTTGGCTTTTGTGTCTCTTCACTCTTCCTCCAGTCTCTGGCACCTTGATTTCCAAATGAAATGCAAAATTTACTTTAATCTGAAAAGAGGACTTTGGACCACTGAGCAACAGTCCAGTTCCTTTTCTCCTTAGCCCAGGTAAGGGGCTTCTGGTATTGTCTCTGGTTCAGGAGTGGCTTGACACATAGAGAATGTGACGCATAACCCATTTCATCGACAGGTCTGTACATGGTGGTTCTTGATGCACTCACTCCAACCTCAGTCCACTCCTTTGAAAGCACACCAAGTTCTTTAATTGGTTTTGCTTGACAATCTTCTGAAAGGCTGCGGTCATCCCTGTTGTTTGTCCATCTTTTCCGACCACATTTTCCCCTTCCAGTCAACCTTCCATGAATATTCTTTGATAGTACATTCTGTGAACAGTCAGTCCTTTCAGCACTGACCTTCTGTGGCTTACCCTCAGTGTGGAGGGCGTCAATGAGTTTCATCTGGGCAACTGTCAAGTCAGCAATTTTCTCCATGATTGTGGTTTTGTGTACTAACCAGACTGAGAGATTCATGATATTTATACTGCATAAATAGTGAGTTACTCAAAGTTCAAATGATATATTTAACATTTTGATATAAATATATCATTTCAACTTTGAGTAAATCACAGCCTCAGGGTGTTTCAGAGTAAATATATATATATATATATATATATATATATATATATATATATATATATATATATAAAGAAAGAGAGAGAGAGAATAAAACCAATGTCAAAATACTTGAAAAAAGTCATTTGAACAATTGTTTCAAGAAGTGATTCATTCATTTGAAATGTTTAAACACAAAATGAAAGTTGTTTTATAAAATTATTCAGCATTATCCCAAATGTCATAGTTGCATGAAAAGCTATTAAACTTTTTATATACATGCAATATTAAATAAAACAACTGCTTCAAGAAACAAGTTCTGATTCAAAATGCTCTGAACCTCATAATGTTACCATCTAGATAGTAAAGATGGTTTTGTTGAACAACTGATTTACTGTAATGCTTAAAAAATGAAACAACTGCTTAGAAAATGATTCCCCATTCTGAAACAAAAACGAAACAACTGAATCAACAAAACTGGTTTAACATGCCTTAACAGTTTATTTAGAAAATGACTCCTCCTTTTGAAACATTGAACAATTACTTCAAAAATGATCCATACTTTTAAAATACTAGTAAAAACAAAACATTTGTTTCAGAAAATGATTCACCATCTTGAAACGTTAAATGAAGCAATTAATTCAAAATATAATTGACTGTTTTGAGATGCTCAAAACACTATATTATGACATTTAGTGGACAATGGGACCCCTGTAAAGGAAAGTGGTGGTTACATCTCTGTGCAGAAAAAAAGACTGTACAACATGACATCAGTTTTCATTAGCACCAAACACATAATATTATGTAAATGCTAACCGAGAAATTAAGATGTTTAAATAAGCAAATGGTGTCTGAGCTCCTGTTTCATTACGTATGTTTGATGTTTCCTGTTTTTCGATAATTTTATGGCCATTGGGGAAGACTTAAACAGTAAGTTAGATAATAACAATAATAATAATAATAATAATAATAATAATAATAATAATGTGGGAAACGTAGTGCTCTAATTATGGTAATTACAGCCTCAGGGTGTTATAACTACAAGCTGCAGTGTGCTTGTGATGTGTTTGATGTTATCATATGACTTGTGACCCTTTAGAGGGAGTCAAACTGAGTGTAGTTATCATGACAAAGGTGCACCCAGGTGAGTGACAGAAAACAAAAGGACAAGTTAAGCATTTGTTAAATATGCAGCCTCAGTTTGTGTCTTGCCATGGGAAAACCAAAAACATAATAATTAATGTTTCTGTGATTGGTAATGTAATTAGGCCACTGAGATTTTTATCTATACAATACACTTCTACTTTCCTGGTGTCTTTTTGATCATCTGCTGGTGTTTCCACCTGAAAGCTGGTTCACATCAGTGATGCATACATTGAGCAATATTAATTATTTTTCAAATGACTGACTTTGTTACTCTGGTTAAAATTAGTTGACTAATACATCTACTGAATGGCAATATGATATTGTCCTTTTGGTTTTGAAATCATAAAATCACTTGGCATCACGTCTTTCTCTGCACTGATTTTTTCTGTCTCATTTATTTCAAACATCTCATATGTATTGTTCTTAAATTATTATTATTATTATTATTATTATTATTATACATTTTGTAATATTATACCAAGTAAGATGTTGAGCTGAGAAATTCAGCAGCTTTTCTTACACATTACATATGAACAGAATCAGCAGCATAACTGAATACATACTCGTAAATAAATATTTGGTACTTATTTTATTTATTTGAAAATGTCAATACACTTTAAAATCTTGCCGACTTGTCTTTTTATTCTATTTTCACTCACATATATGCATATCACTTTGCTCAATCTTGCTGTCTGAACACAAACATCTGTTTGTCAAAATTGCTTAGCCTCTTTTATATGATTTGAAATTATCTTAATATTTTATAGCAAAGATTTAAAGTACAACTGGTTCCGTAGATGTCTATTTTTATTGGTGTAATGTGTTCACTTGGAGCTCAATTGGACTGTATAGATAGAGCTATGCATATAGCCACTAGAGGGCGCATATCAGCTCACTGTGGACTGTTCTGTTTTCTGAACTCTGTTGGTGATTGGTTTATTTCTGTTACTGTGTGTGAATGTTTTTGTGTTTGCAGGTGTCAGCCAAAAGCCTGTATTAATAATGACCATCTGATTTCTGGAAAATATGTCAAACTACTGATTTTACTCCTGCAAAATAATTCCACAAAGGAAATCACATTTGGAAAGAGTTGCTGCAGATATGGGCAAAATGAGTATTGAACACATCCCCTTTTTGCTCAGTAAATATTTTTCTAAAGGTGCTATTGACATGAAATTTTCACCAGATGTCGGTAACAACCCAAGCAATCCACACATGCAAAGAAATCAAATCACAGATTTTTAGAAATGATGTGTAATAATGTGAAATGACACAGGAGAAAAGCATTAAAGACCTGAAGAAAGTGAGGTGCAAAAAGACATGGAAAGCCAAGACACTAGCTGAAATCTATCAGTAATTAGAAAGCAATCCTGCCCCTTGTCAGTGCAAATTAATATCAGCTGGTTCAGTCCCAACTGATGGCCTATAAAAAGGTGCCTCACGGCCAAAGTGTCACACCCATCTCATGATGGGTAAAAACAAAGTGCTCTCTCAAGAGCTTTCACAGCCATATTCTTACAAAACATACTGATGTCATTGGTTACAGCAGGATTTCAAAAATTCAGAATTTTCCAGTGAGCACTGTTGGGTCCATAATCCAGAAGTCAAAAGAAGATAATTTCACCATAAATCAATGGCGACCAGGTGCTCATCAAAAGATTTCTGATAGAGGAGTGAAAAAAATTATCAGAAGAGTTGTCCAAGAGCCAAGGACCACTTGTGGAGAGCTTCATAAAGACCTGGAATTAGCAGGTACAGTTGTTTCAAAGAATACAATAAGTAATGGACCAAACCACCATGGCCTGTATGCACACTCACCGCACAAGACTCCATTGTTGAAGAAGAAGCATGTTGAAGCTCGTTTAAAGTTTTCTGCACAACATTTAGACAGGTCTGTGACATACTGGGAGAATATGTCTGGTCATATGAGACCAAAATTGAACTCTTTGGATGCCATAATATACTATATACTCGTATACTATGTTTGGAGGTCAGAAGGCACTGTGCATCACCCCAAAAAATGCCATACCAACAGTGATGTTTGGAGGTGGGAACCTCATTGTGTGGGGCTCTTTTTCAGCATATGGCACTGGCAGACTTCATATAACTGAAGGAAGAATGAATGGAAAAATGTACTGAGAAATTCTTGATTAAAAAAAAAATCTGCATAATGTGTCTGAGTGTAATTAGAATAAATGTAGAGGACAAGTTTTCTTGGATGTACAATGACAACAAGGGTCCTTTTTTCTCCTTCTTCATATTTGGTAATAGCATCAATAAAATCCTTTTTGAAGTGCTATGACACATCAGGCAGGCGAACTCTTTTTGATAACATCTTGTGCTAACTTTTTCTGTGTTCAGCATAATAAATGGGACACCAAGATGAGCATGGCCAGTGAGAATCTCTGAGTCAGGCAGCCTAGTACCTCCCCTGTCTCACTCAACCGGAGCTCAACCAGGCTACCTGCCTCTGTCCAGCCCATATTTGGCTTGTGAATAACTGATGCACATGAGCTGTTTCACTTACAAGTAAAGACTCAAGTAATTTTTGCTATCTCAAGATGACACTCTTCAAAATCCATATTCACCAGCCCGGAATTTGATCCCAGGGGAAATCCCCACCATGAGCCCCATTATATATTTTTTTCTCATATCTGCCTGAAAAGGAGGTGAACAGGTATTCAATTTAGATGTACAACAAATACACTCCACCATCTGCTGAATAAAAGCAGTACTGCATTCTTTCCACCTCAGCAACTGAATTTTAATTATATTGATTAGATTAGATTAGATTAGATAGAACTTGGGAACACTCCCTCAGGGAAATTGAGGTTCCAGAACCATTGTATAGCAGCACACAGGGTAAGAAGCACACAGAGTATCAAAAGTGAAAGTAAAAAATAATTTGCAAATATAAATATACCAACATACATACACAAATATAAATACCAGAAATACTGTTCGCTACTAGCTACTACTGTAGACTTCGAAAATTGATTGTCATATAATTAAGAAAAACCCACCATATCATGAGTATTCATAAGAGGTGGGCAGATCGATCCTAATATCGATAATATCGATACCAATGCTGGTATTGATATTGAATGATCCTCGTGTAAAAAGATAAATCCTCAAGCTTTTTTCTCTCCCGCACGCACTGACTGCTGTGCACGCAGATTCATCAAAGTCTACTCTCTGTCTGTAAGAGCAGCGCTGCACTGTGTCACACATCACGGAGCAGCTCACCCTTGTGTTGTGGTTTGTCAGCCCTCTACCTCAGGAGATTTTGTTTTAAGTTGTATTGAGTGATATTTTTTTTTAAACAAAAATGTTTATTGTGATAATAAAGTATTTTGTTGTCACATACGTTTGGCAAAATTCTATCGTAGGTCTTTTGGATCCTTTGGCTCTATGAAGCTTAAATATGAAAAAGTATTGGTATCGGTATCGGCGATACTGGGCCTGTATTTACTTGGTATCGGTTCAATACCAAAATTCCCGGTATCGCCCCCCAAGTTAACCCCCCAAACGTGAATTCACGTTCACATTTTGCAATTAACAGTTAACAGGTAATTCAAGATTTGCAGCTGATTCACGTTTTGGGGTTATCATCTTTCTACCACTATTTCCTGTCAGTCAAAAATACTATATGCCCCGTCAGTCAACAAATTTCTTCACACCTACAGTATAACGCATACTCAGACAGCTGGTGATGTTAATTAAGTTGATTTTATTATAACAAATATAATTATGTTGTTTAAAATCCAGGATTACATTGTGAGTAGCGCCCATTTCGTTTTGCCTGCTTCCAGGAGAGACGTTCTGATTTTGACCTGAAGGTGTCACTGTTGTCCGCTTTATTTGGAGCTGTCCAACCTCAGCGATGCTGAAAAGCAGAAGAGAGCGAGCCTGGTCGGCTGCAGACGGAAAATCACAATTAACCGGTTGAAAAGGCCTGATAAATTCATCACATGACCAACTCTTGCGACAAATGACAAAATTATCAATCTGGAGCAGTGGAGTTTTTTTTTTTTTTCTTTCTTTTTTTTGCTATAATCTGCAGACTCATGTCGGAGGCCGATCGTGACGTCAGCAGGCACAACATTACCGGCTGCTCCACCACTGAGGAACACGAGTGTAGAATATGTTACGACGACTTCGATTTGGACCTCCGCGCTCCCAAATTGCTGGGCTGTGTGTTCCGTCTGTTTCTTTGCGGCGGTGTCCCTGCGTTCTTCTCCCTGATCACGCGCTTGTTGAAGCATTGAAATAATGAGTTCATTCAGTTCCGTGCGCCTTCTCATATAGAGGAAACCGGGGCACAGAAATGTTGTTTTGTGGCAACGTCATTCTGTTGTGGATTTAATACAGCAGGTTCTTGTTTATAAGACTGTTATTTCTTTCTCTCTAATTTACAGGTGTTTAAAATTGATTTTAAATTTTTTGATTGACTGTGCCCTGGACACTAATTCACGGGGCACCGTGAATCAGTGTCCAGGCACAGTCAATCAACTTAGAATATAATGAAAAAACACACGATTATAAAGATTTCCTCAAAATTATTAAATATATGCTGATGCAGATACAAACTATAATCCAGCAAACCAGCTATGTAATGTGTGAGTGTCTTATATAGTGATATAAGTCCTTTAGAAACTTAATAAATACAACTGTCATAATTTCTGTTCGAAAGTGAAAACAGTTGTTTATAAAAACAAATTATTGAAATAATTCATGAAAAAATAAATGTATATTGGGTGTCCCAAAAAATATGCAACATTTTATCAGCAAAGAAAATGGTCAAATTATATGTCTAGGAAATAAATTTATGGCTGGATAGAAAGCTGAAAGGTTGACGTTTTTCATACCAATGTCAATATTGGCCCTGCCTTTTGTCAGTCTAGCATAAAGTCGCTGCACCTGTTTGACACTCTTGGTCTGGTGCCAAAACTCAATAATTTTTGTTCGCTGTAGTATGGTTAATCTTGGCATTTTCCTGAGTCTTGCTTGGCATCAACATAAACTTCAGGGTCTCTGCAAGTAAAAAAGAAACATAAGTGATTAAGTTTGTAGCATTTAAGGGTCAAACAGAGTGTTTTAAATGTATATTTTTTTGGGACACCCTATAAAGTTCAACAAGTACTATTTGTCATCCACTTCATACTAGGGCTTAGTAAATGACTTTCTAGACTGATTCACTGTGCCCCGATTCCAGTTCAGTCTCGTTTTTTGTTTTTTTTTGTTTGTTTGTTTTTTCGTGCTCCCGTGACAAAATGAGTCAAATTTTCATGACGGTTTTTTTTTTAACTCACTATTCCTAACCCTACTCCTACCCCAACCCTAACCTTAACCATAACCTAATCTTACTCTTTCCCCCCACCCTAACCATAACCACCCGACCCCCCCACTTTTAATTTCGTGCAGCCATCACGGAATGAATTGGAATGAATTGGAATGAATTCGTGCTGCTGTGACGGAAATGAGGTACTTTTCATCACAATATCACGAACCAATAGATTAATGTATATTTTGTGCTGCTAAATCACGGCTTGCCGTGAGACCAGGTTACCGATTCACTGTGCCCAGGGTGCATGTGACACACGAGTCATGTTATCAAATAGCTGATAGTATGGAGAAGACATAACACATGCTCATCAGTTGGACGGGGTAGTCTTCTAACTAATAACAATTTTTGGGGGGCCACCTTTCCTTCTGTTGTGAGAGATAAATACAAAGACACTGACATCCACAAAATTTACTTTTGATAGGAAAAAACTGACTTCACTTGCCACTTAGTTTTACCCTTAATGTATCCAAAAACAAAACACTAATGTATAAGGGGGATGTCTTTATGCATAAAAAATATGGCCTAACTGCTGCAAATATATATATAGTTTTGCAGATATAGTGACTGATTCACTGTGCCCTATGGTTCACCGTGCTCCGATTTCCCCTAATGCATCTAATCAGCTGTCTGCACAATAATTAATTCTGGACTTTATTTATTTTTGTTTTCTTCTTGCTGCTTTAAGGGGTGGATCCAGAATTTCTTTTTTTTTTGGGTCCGATTCATCACAGTTGGGCAATCTGCTCATTCTCACGGAATGACAGTGTAATATTATTGTAAATTATTTCATATTGTTGAACACAGTGAGATATGTTAAGCTTTTTCAGTGGAAGGTAATGGCAGAAATTGTGGCATACCCTAGGTTGTCAAACTTAAAAACTTACTCTTGATTTCTTTTTTCTTTCTTTTTCTTTTTTCTTTTTTCCTTTCTTTTTTCTTCAAATCTTTTCTTTTTCTTTGTTTGTTTGTTTGTTTTTGGCTGGTGACGGGGACGCATACCCTGCGCACTGGGTTCATCCCTCGTTGCTTTGTTGCCTCAACATATTTATTAATGACTACAAACAAGGTTTATCTGGTTGGTGGCTTAAATTCAGATTTCATACACAATATACAGTTTAAAGTATCATTCAGTGTGTTTGGAAGTCAGTGAATATGTCCATAAAACATGTTAGTATGTCCATAATAATGAGCTTCTGCATATTCAGCTCTGAACTTTGGATTTGGATTCGGATATACTGAGCATCAGTGAACCCCATATTATGGGCTATGTCGGCATCTTTTAGCACAATAAATTACTCATATTGCTGAATATATTAGTTTCAAGCTTCAACATGTTCACTGAAAAAGTGGTGTAAAATTTACTTCAAAAAATCTCTGTCACAATTTGCATGCAGAAATAGTGCAGTTGGTACAGCCAGTTACCCACTGACTAATATGTTGGCGGCTTGATTCCCATGTGTGTGTCCAAACTTCCTTGAGTAAGGGAGGAGAAGAGAGTAAAGATGCTGGGGTGAGTCAATGGGAAGCATCAATGTACAGTGGTTTAAATAATAAAAACTTCTTTTTATGAGCTCAAACACAGTTTTGAAGTAGAGTTTAGTAATGATATGGAAGTAACAATTAATGTAAAAAAAAAAAAAAAAACAAGAGAATATACCAAGTTAAATCTACTTAGAATTCCTGTTTTCAAATTGTTAACCAGACTGTTCAAAGTAAAATTAACTCCACTTTTTTCAGTGTGGGATTTAGTGTCATCTAGTGGTGAGGTTGCACCGTTCTCAAACTTGACAGCCTTCACGAGCAGCCAGTAGACAGTGTATAAATGAACAACTATAGAGTCCTCTCATTGCTTTCCTCAGTCTTCTGGCCGAGCTGCAAAATGTGAAAGCTGGAGTAAGGACCCGTGCATGTAATGCTTTTCATCTGAGTGGCTGTGTCTTTTTTCAGTTGCTCTAAATGAGCAATTGAAACCGTATGCAGCCATATGGAGCCACCTCCAGAAAAAACACAGGCACTATCACCTTTTTTCAGAGCGTTTCTCTTTTTCATATGCGGCTGCTCCAAGCGTTTTAACTTGAAAATCTCTCAGCTTATCAGAAAGTCACTGTGATGTCACTGCAGCACTTTTTCATGCAATCTATCAGGGGGAGCAAAACCTGTCACTCCGTGAGGGTGAATCTGTGAAGGGTGTAAACAGTGAGCTGACATGTCACACAAAATCTATCACAAAAGAGCCCAATAAAAAGAATCCTCATCTGCAACAGCAGATTGGACAGGTGCTTGGTTTGCATGGAAAGCGTGTGCTATTTTATTGTCTTAAGATGATGATACAATATGATATGATATATACGATACGATATACTTTATTATCCCAAAAAGGGAAATTCATCTTGGACTCATACTGCATCCATCCATCCATCCATCCATTTTCTTCCACTTTATCCTGAGTCGGGTCGCGGGGGCAGCAGCTCAAGCAAAGCCGTCCAGACCTCCCGATCCACACACACCTCCCCCAGCTCCTCCAATGCATGATAAAGACAACAAAAACCACATCCACATCCAACATAAACACCCCACATAAATATGACACAGCAAACTAATAATATAACCCCCCCCCCCCCCCCCCCCCCATATTGCACACATCCCATAACCATAAGTACCATGGAGCCATCACAGTTCTGCCACCTTACGTAATCTTATTTAGAAGTCTGATAGATGTAGGCACAAATTACTTTTTAAAACGGTTCATAATTAACTCTATACCGCCTACCCGAAGGCAAAAGTTCATATTCTTTATAAAGGATATGTGATGAGTCAGTCAGTATCCACCTTGCTGCAGCAGATAGATGACTATTTTTTAAACGTGGAGATTTGCAAGTTGTGTGGGTGGTTGTCGTCTCATACTCAAGGTGGTTCCACTCTGTGGTGGATGTGGCGATGCCCATCACCAGTGCACACTCCCAAACCTGGCCTGAGACCTGACAGACAGAAATGTTTACAGTACGAGTGAAAAAGGCTCAGGACTTCATTCTCCTCTTTCTTCAACAAGGTCCATTCATGGAGAACTTTTGTGAAGAAGCTAAATGTGAAGAGTTGAATTGAGTTCAACTGATCTTGATGAGCAAGCTACAAATGTTGATATCTATTTTTACGGTAACCTATATTAGCTTGCTGAAAAGTTTCCTAATATGAGCCTTTTAAATTATCCTTCAGAGTAATTGTGTAAGTCTTATTTCATCTAAGGGTTAAATAGTCTGAACAGTATACAGTACAAATTTATGAGTTCCATGGTATGTATATTTCATGAGGTGAAAGATGGAACTTACCATTCAACGATGCAAAGCTGAGTTGAATGGTGCATTCCATCTTTCACCAAATAAAATATTTGTTCTATTGAAAGAATGGAAAACACTGATTATTTGTTTTATATAACGGCTAAAATAGATCCTTGTCATTTGATATTTCATTAATTTATAAACAACAGAAAAGGGACTTACATTTTGGTGTTCATCACTGGTGATTAACAATCTTTAAATAAACAAACTTTAAACAGGAGTCCAAAATTGTTCTCAGTAGTCTCTAATGCTGTCCACTGACTTTGTGTAGTTCCTCACTTCAGGGAAAAATCGCATCAGAAATTTGTCCATCTTTTCATCCTAACTTCATCCTCTTCATCCTGACAGTGCTTCATGCCTCCAGACAGCTTACAGTGTGGTGGATTTGTTTGTGTGTGTGTGTGTGTGTGTGTGTGTGTGTGTGTGTGTGTGTGTGTGTGTGTGTGTGTGTGTGTGTGTGTGTGTGTGTGTGTGTGTGTGTGTGTGTGTGTGTGTGTGTTAGCAGCGTCAGTTAGCTCCTTCAAATCGTTGTCCGCCAGCAAAACAAACTCCAGCATATTTAGCTAAACGCCGCCCCCGGTAGTGTGAGCATGCGCGGCGATCAGGGCGTGCAATAGCACATTTCATATAGCACCAAAATTGCATGCTAAAAAGAACTATTGCATGGTCAAAGAAACACAATGGCAAATGGTATGAATAATCCATGTCACGTGACATACAAGCCACCAATCAAATGACAAGGATCCACTCAGCCGATATATAATTCAACATGATTTATGAGGGTATTATTCTCTTGAGTAGCACAACAGTGCAACACAGGCAACAAGCTCCAGCTTTTACGGCAACTGACACCTAAAGCCAGTTGAGGGCGCTACAGCAGCTTAATTTAAAATCAAAAATCTTTAAAAAAAAAAAAATGCATGCATGTTTCTGTGGACACGCACATACTCACACGCACACACACGTAACATTAAACAATCTGATGCAGATCATTTCAGCTCATAATATTACCAAATTAAATGATATTCAAACTTTTATTCCCCAACAAGTCCAATATGTCCTCACTCAGAAACTCAGATAAAGTGAGCTTTGTACTTTTCTCTATCAAGTCTAAATACTCTTAGTAGGTCAGAGGTAAAGTGGGTGGGTGGGGGGATTATGCTTGCATTATTTGTCAAAAATACTATTTTGTTCAGGATAAAACCTCACGTATATTACAAAAATGGTCTTATTAATATTCTACGTACAAGGATTACTTTGAAAGAATACATGTGGGTTACATGTATGTATGTATGTATGTACATACATTTGGATTACTTGTAATCTGATTGCATTTCAAAGTAATCCTACCCAACCTTGTCTACGTATATATGAAAAGTGAAGGTGAAATTGCTGCGAGACACTTTATATTCATTGATGAACTGCATAGATTAATATCCTCATTACATTTGGGTTTAAACACAGCTGCTCATTGAAGCTACAGTATGTCAGCTTTACAGCTGTTTATTAGCAAAAATGGAATATAGCATTCACAACATTGTTCATGAGCGTATAATTACATTTAACTAGGAATCAATGTGTTTTCATAAGTTTAGAATGAGCTCTTCATATCTAATTAGGATCCCCCTCACGGAGGCCGCTGTGTTGTACATTAGCCCAAAAGGGACATACTACTTCAAATTTTGCAGCAAAGCTGGAAGACTGAAGAAGAAAACAAGAGGAATACACTGTCTTTTGGTTGCTTGTGCAGGTTAACAAATTTAAGAAAACTCAACCCCGTCTCCAAAACAGTAAAAAGGTGAAGGGAAACAAAATCATGACCTGCAATGACAAAATGTACGTAATCTGCAACCTCACTACTAGATGACGCTAAATCCTACACACTGTAGCTTTCTCTGTACATCTGAGTGTCCGCTGAATGAAGCTGGAAGATATGTTTTATTACAGAAGAGCCGTACTTGCTACGGCTATACCAAAATGTTCATTGGAGCATTGAATGTGTGCAAATAAATCTTATAAGATGTTTAAAACATCAAACAGGTGTGTAGAGCTGTGCACGGATTTAATCTCTACCCCATTACTACCTCAGTGTGATTACTTTGTCACCCCGTGGTGTTGGAGGTCAGCGGGGGATCCGGGTCGAGGACCCTGAGGGGACGTGAACCTTCACGAGAGAAATAAGCGGCGCTGTAAAGTAGTGAAACAATGGAGGTGCAGATGACCTTTCAAGAGCTTAATTTACCTTTTTATAACAGCAGGTTGAGGGTTCAGTAAAGAGAATACCAAAATCTGTTGGGGTTTTTTTTTTTTTGTATTTATTTCTGGAGCCTCCAAATACTTTTTTTAATTTATATTTTCAAATTGGCCAAGTAATTAATGACTTTCTTTCAAAACAGAAGACACCCAGTTCCCATTAATATAGACATGTGTCAGGAAGGGCATCCGGTGTAAAACATGCCAGATCAACATGCAGATCTGTATCTGATCCGCTGTGATGATCCCGAGCAAAAGGGGAGAAGTTGAAAGAGTGTCCGGTACTGAGAATCTATCCATAATTACACAGGTTTTTACTTATAATTCACATTAATGCTGAATCCCACATTTTTGTGTTGCTTTAAAAGGAGACACTGTTCCCAGGAGTTAAATTCCACCTGAAAGAGGCTTCTTCATTTGGTCATCCCCTCAGTGAGTAATGCCACTTAAATGCCACCGTGACAAAAGCTTGACAAAAAAAGGGAGGGGTGGTTGGTTTCCGCTGGGAGCCACAGGCAACACTGTCTGGAGCTGAGGGCTTCATTTCAGAGGGACTGCAGGGCTTAAAGTTAAAGATTACTTTGAAATCTGCACTGCTGCTCCACCAACAAACTCTCCTGCTGCATGCTGCCCTACCTCCTCCCTCTAGCCGTCACTCCCTCTTTTGAAAACTAAAAAGCTGTCGCCACGGAGCAGGGGATGAGTCGGGTGCAGATCCTCTTTGATGACAGAGAAGGATCCCTTTGTTCTCTAATCCCCAAGCAACCCCTTCCCCATTGCGAACACAGATCCCTCTCGTGGCATATTAAAAATCAAGATACGAGGGCTGTCCATAAAGTATAGGTCCTTTTTATTTTTTTCAAAAACTATATGGATTTCATTCATACAGGTCCGCACGTCGGGACGCAGCCGGCGCAGTGCAGCGGCACAGGAAAAACACCTCCGTGTTGATAACCATTTGTAAAATCCAGGCGGCTTTTGATGGCTTTCAGTGGAGTGAGTATATGAGAAATTGTTTAACAGCTGGACATGTTCCAACTTGTCCTTAAGGCTTCCAACGGAGGTGTTTTTCCTGTGGCGGAGCGTCGCGGCAGCTGCGAGCTGACGCTGCAATCCGCCCGCACGTCTTTCATTAAAAAAATCTCCTTTAACAGTGGAATATCCGGATAAAATGCTGAAACCGACTTCTTCTGAAACTTCTCTGTTCTCTCACGACATCCTGGATCAATAGAGCCTGAAATGTGGAGGTTTTCAGCTTGAAACAGGCTGACGACGGCGCCTGAGAGCGCTGCACGACGTCTCGCTCCGTGGGAAGTCCTTAAAGCGACAGTATCACCTCAAAATCTCTCATCAGTCGTTAACATTTTCACCGAAAACCAGCTTAATTTTTCGAACCGTGTCCACTTCGATGTGTCTCACAGGTTTAGAAAAAATTTTGACCAAACAAAGCGCCAGTCTCTCAGCAACTTCTCAGACAAAGGAATTCCGACGAGGGGCTGGACAACTCCTCCCACAAGGAGCGCTCACAGGCGAATGACATCACCGACAGGCGTGGAAAAACTCACGCATGCGCACGAGGGTTCAAGCATGTCTGACGTAAAAACATATGAATGAAATCCATATAGTTTTTGAAAAAAATAAAAAGGACCTATACTTTATGGACAGACCTTGTAGATGGCAAAGAGCTTCATAATCAAAAGTTTGTAGCCTACCTGGTTCATATGGTTCACTTAAACCTGGTTCACCTAAAAAAAAAAATTGTTGGATGACCTGTGAAAGGACTCGGATTGGTAAAGCACAATTCAATCGAATTGAGTCAAATTAATTTATCATGTAATATTTATGGCAGTTTATTAATTTGGAAAAAAAAACAATTAATTTGGCTGTTACCAACTGAAGCAATTGATTTAGGTCTTCTCTTTTTTTAGGGGACGAGAAGTGGCATTGTGCCGGTATGTACAGCTCACTTGAAGGTGATGTTGTTGGGAAGGTGTCGTAACACGGACCCACAACAGGGGGCGCAAATGAACGGACAATGGATAAGAGAAGGAGTAACAATTTAATGTTGCACAAGAACACAACGTAATGTAAACAAGAGGGCTGCCAATCATACACAAGAGGACTGCGGGCAGGCTTGAAGATAGGAGACCTCGGATGAACGAAGAGCCGGGGCCCACACCGCTTCTACCACCAACGGCCTGAAGAACACCGAAGCCGCCAAGCCCTGAGTCTCCAGGTGGTCTCTGTCCTCCGTTGTCGGCCCTGGTACTGCTGGCAGACAGAAACAGAAGGTGGTGAGTGTGAATCCTCACACCCAGCAACCTTGATTAATGATTCTTCTGGGAGGGAGAACCTCCACCTCCAATCATACACACGTGCAGCTCCTGTTTACCACTTATCGGTTTTGGGGTGTGAGGCGAAGTCGTCGCAGTCACACCAAACGCCAAAAATCCCAGATAAGGAATACCAACAGGAAAAACAGCTGCAAAACAGATCAGATTATTATTCGCAATAATCACAGCAGAGAAGTTTACCTCGAATCGTAGGAGATTTCTCGGCGAGGAGGTGGAGTCGCCGTCCGGCCTTTATGGTGATGATGATGATGAGATGAATGAGTGACAGCTGGTGTTGAGGATGATTGACGGCTGTCACTCCCAGTGGTTCTGGCGCCCTCTTGTGCTTGAAGCCCGCACTCCAAGCAGGGCGCCATCTGGTGGTGGAGAGCCAGCAGTACCTCCTCTTCAGCGGCCCACACAACAGATGTCACATCATCTCAGTGCACTGTAAAATTCCTAATCAGTAGGGCTACAGCTACCTTGCTAAACTCAATGAATTAGTCCAACTCAAACATTTTTAGGGAAACTGATTATCTGTTGATTTGGTCTGATGAAGCTGATGTGCACTGGGTAAGTTTGAGGCTGAGTGTAAACACTGTTAACCCTCTGGGGCCGACGTCGTCGTATATGACAACTAAGACCAAGCTTTACTAAATTCTAAATAACTTTTTAATGATATGAGATAGAAACTTACTTTTTTGCTGAAAAGTTAACTCCATGGACTTTCGAGCCAGCCAACGGCCATCTTTGTACTCCTCATAGAAGCTGTATGATGACGTGCGCAATGTGAGTGTCCAATCAGAATTGGTTCACCGTCACATGGTTTTCCAAAATCCAATCGTAGGGCAGATTTACCTCACGTGAAAAGCCAAAGATCGTTTTCCGGAGTGATATGTTACTAGTTGGCCCATTTGAATAGCCCCCTGGGTGCTCCAATGAGTACATACTATTGGGCTCCATGCGCCCTGCGCCATTATGCGCCATTCTGTAGCTTTCTCGGCGTAAAGCACTGTTTACCATATCAATGGAGCAGGGGGGGGGGGGGCGCTCCTCAGACTGTAAGGAGCCAAAGTGGGCCAAAGTGTGAATGAAAGCAGCTTTAAGAGCAGCACAGAACACTCCAAAACACAGCAGAAGTACAAGTTTGTGATGTAACCTTTGTGTAATAGCAGACAGAAATTGCTTTGAGATGAAGACAAACAAAAACGCATAGACCATTTTGTATATATTGTTCAAAATGTGCATTTGTGTTTATTGTTTGAACCTTTTTGTTGTACAGTCTTTCACACAAGACCTCAAATTACCTTTATAAAGTACTAAAACAGTTTATTATAGTTTGCTGTGTTTTCAATAAATGTGTGTTCAAAATTATTTTCCGCTTTAATTTTTTCTTTCTTATTTCTGATTGTAAACCTTTATTACACTTATAAAACACAACAGAAGCATATATATTATGAAAGCACAGGTTGTCCTGAAAAAAAGAGACATAAAACTTGATTGTGGGATGCAGGGAGAGCTGTTAACAGCAGTAATAAAACATTTATGCCAGGCAAGTGAACTGTCCAAAAAATACCCTCGGACTCCAAAGGGTTAAACCCAACACTCCATTTTAATACAATAATTAAGTTAATGTAACTCAAACTTTAAAAAAAGTTAAAGTGACTCATCTCCATTAATTAAACTAACTCAAAAATGAATTGTTGTCATAACACCTCAGTTCCTTTAAGTGTATTTAACATTTGGGGCATTTAAGTGTTGATGATGTATTTCCAGTGCATTCCATTCACTCATTTTAATGGAGTTTATACCATTATGAAAAACTGCAAGTTTTGTTCATGGCCTGCCATTTAGCATTTTTCATTCTATTGTGGTCCATATATATATATACATACACACACACACACACATTAGAAAGCAGATTACTGTCAACAAGTAAACCAAAGAATGCATCCAAAAATTTAATCCAAAATACAATGATAATTTTTTAGGCAGAAATTTGTTAATTTGTTAATTAAACTTACGTAAATCTAGTTTAACTATAAATTGTTAAGATACTAAAACTTTAACAGTTACATTTTTGAAAATTATTTCATTAAGTTGGCAAACTCAAATGCTTGAAGGCAATCGGTTTCCTCAAATGGTTTGAGTTCAACTAAATCATTAGGTTTTGCAGTAAAGCAACTGGGATAAGAATCAGCACGTCCAAATCTGAGACTGTGGTCCTCTGTCAGAAAAAGGTGGACTGCCCCCCTCTGGGTCAGGGGAGAGTTTCTGCCCAAAGCCGTGGAGTTTAAGTATCTCGTGGTCTTGTTCACAAGTCGGGCTCAGTTGGAGTGTGAGATCGATAGATGAATTGGGGCACCGTTGGATGCTGTACCTGACGTTTGTGGTAAAGGAAGAGCTGAGCCAGAAGGCAAGACTCTCAATTTATGCTCCTATCCTCAGCTATAGTCATGAACTTTGGGTAATGACCAAAAGAACAAGGCTGTAGATAGAAGCAGTAGAAATGAGATTCCTCTGTTGGGTATCTGGCCTTACACTGGAGGACAGGGTGAGAAGCTTGAGTATCCAGGAGGGATTCAGAGTAGAGCCGCTGCTTCCTCACAGTGAAAGGAGCCACCTGAGGTGGTTCAGGCATCTGGTGAGTATGCCCCCTGCTTGTCTCCCTATGGAGGTCTTCCAGGCATGTCCCAGTTGTACATGCTGAAGACATAATAATTGCCAGATGGTTTGGGAATACCTTAGGATCCCCCCAGGAAGAGTGAGATGACTTGGCTAGGGATAGGGAAGTGTGGCTGCTCTGTGAATTCCCTGAGAATTTGTACAATCCCCAATTTGCTGTTGAACATCATAGGTGTGCTACTATATGCAGCTACTGTAACCGCTGTGCACAGTTGTGAGCTAAAATGTGTAGTAGGTATATTTTTCTTCACCACGGTAATTAAGTTACTATTCTAATCCAATTACATTTGTTCTGCAAATCTGATTGGTTAATCGTGTGAGATATCACACCATAAAATATTGCGTTGACGGTGGCAAAATATTTGACCATTTCACATTTGATGTATTACTCTGTGCCCTGACCTCATTGTTACGCCAATGTCAATAACGGTGCTGTCAGCTGAGAGCAAGAGAAACTAGTGCAGTGATGACGATGCCGAAAGGGGTGAATTTAATCAATCATACAAAAGTATTCTGTGGGAATTCTGTGGGTCTGCTCACAGAATTTGCAGTTTGGCATGAAGACACTGTTGCTACGGTAAGCTTCTCTGTTGCTACGGTAAGCGTTGCTGACCAAATTACTTACAGAAAAATAAACTGTGTAAATGATGGAATTGGATTAGAATGGGAATAACCCCCTTATGTCTGATGATTTGCAAACGTTAATGCTGGATTACGTTCGTAAATATCTGTTTAACCGGCTCCGCTAACCCATCACCAGTAAAACTCAATTTGCAACCATAAAATCCAGTATTTATGTCAGCAAATCATCAGACACAAGGGAGTTATTCCCTAAATGAACTCCCCAAGAGCAATAAGGGGATCAAAATACATATGTCTGCCAAATACAGTACCTATCAAAAGTTTGGACACACTTTGCCATTCAATTGAATTTAATTGAGTGTATGTTGTCAGTATATATTCAGTAACGTTTGTGGATAAAGGATGAGAAATGTATAATACGTAAAGATAACGCAAAAGATAAAATATTTAATTGTCACCGAAACAAAATTACAAATGAAACTCAAAAGACAAATCTGGGTATCAGTATCCATATGTCTGTCAAATTTGGTGCCCATACTATCAACAGCCTTGAGGAAGTACTGTACTCTTCAAACAGACCAATGAAAGGCATCAGAGGGCTGATGCAAACCCTGCATACTCTACACACTGGGGTATAACCATGCCCAATGGTTCATCTTATCAATCAATCACAAATATTTTGCTGATCATTATAAATGTTAGATCGTATCTCCAGCCCTACTGGTTTCAGAGATATAGCATAAAACATGTTTTTCCACACTATATTTTTGTTGACTTGACCTTGACCATTGCCTGAACTTCTCCAAAATGTAAGCACCTCGAAGTATCTTCCAAAACAGTATTCCCACCAACTTTGAAATTCCATCAACAATTTTTTTTTTTTTACAGACACAAACACAGTACGGTGGATTAGCGGTTAGCACTGTTGCCTCACAGCAAGAAGGTCATGGGTTAAATTCCCACCTGTGGCCTTTCTGTGTGGAGTTTGCATGTTCTTCCCGTGTTTGTGTGGGTTTCCTCCGAGTTCTCTGGTTTCCTCCGACATCTAAAGACACGCAGGTTACATTAATTGAAATCTTTATAATTATCCAGGTCTCCCTTGCAAAAAAAGTCTCGAACTCAGTGGGACTAATATGGTTAAATAAAGGTTAAAAAGCAACACAGAACCAGTTACAATACCCTGCTTCTCCTCTTCGCCAGTACACAGGGTAACAAAAATGTCTTTGTCCAGATCGACGCTTGAAATCATGAATGCCGCAGACATCCAGTTAGAACTTTATTGTATGATGGAATATTAGAGTAGATTTGCATTCACGGATTTGCTGCATAAATCCAGGTTATGTGGGTTTAGTTGGTGTCTTTTTTTGTTTTGATTTGTGAGAGCAGAAACATATCAGCATGCCCAAACTGTGGAAAGTCACATGGCACAGGTTGGGGAAACCCATGGAAAGAGCACCATCCGTGGTACAAAGAAGGGGTCAACCAGCAACAGACAGCTCGAGGACATACTTCCTCTCTTCCTGTGTCTTGCTTGAAGTGTGTGCAAAGTGTGCTTTGTGTCATTATCACATTGGACACACATATTCCACAGAGGAGATGAAAGAGATCCTTTTGCTCATAACATCTGTCCTCTGATAGTTTGTGTCCAGTCAATTCAGGCTCAAAGACGTAGCCTGAGGTGAGCGATTATCACCACCTCATACGCATGCTGGTTCACCATGTGACCACGTGCATGCGTGTGTGTAAAAACACAAGATGTGAATTTTCCTGCATGTGTGAATGTATTTACAGTAGAATGTGTCTGTACCGAGATATGGCTTAATAAGCATGCAAACACATCAAAGACCAGCGAGTGTAGGGGTCGCTGTCTGGGGTCAAAGTGTCAAACATGACTCACATAGAAACATCAGATGCCATAAACACTTCCAGCACAAACCCTATTCATGAAAACAAATGCACACCATCGTCAAACTCCCTCTGTAAGATAAAAAAGAAAAACCACTGTGTCAACATATTAAACAATTAAGAAGGATAACATAAGATAAGATAATCTTGTTTGGCCTGAATGTCATTATTTTATGTTATGTCATTACATATTTAAAAAAATGCCAACAAGGCACGGTTCAGTGGTCTTCACGTGTAGCAATCAGAACACCAAGTTTCACAGAAATATAGTCATTTTCTTTCTTTTTTTTTTTTTTTTTGCAGTAGCTTACAGCGCATCCGGAAAGTATTCATAGTGCACTATTTTATACTACAGCCTTATTCCAAAATGAATGAAATTCGTTTTTTTTTTCCCTCAAAATTCTACCCACAATACCCCGTAATGACAATGTGAAAAAGAGATTTTTGCAAATTTATTAAAAATTCAAACAAACTAAGGAATCACATGTACATAAGTATTCACAATTGCCATGACGCTTAGGTGCATCCTGTTTCCACTGATCATCCTTGAGATGTTTCTACAGCTTAATTGGAGTCCACCTGGGGTAAATTCAATTGATTGGACAAGACTGGGAAAGGCACATACCTGTGGTTCCACAGTTGACAGTACATGTTATAGTACAAACCAAGCAAAGGAATTGTCTGTAGACCGCCAAGACAGGATTATCTTGAGGCACAAATCTGTGCAAGGGTACAGAAACATTTCTGCTGCTGTAAGGTCCCGGTGAGCACAGTGTCCTCCATCTTCCGTAAATGGAAGGTGTTCGGATCCACCAGGACTCTTCCTAGAGTTGGCTGCCTGTCTAAACTGAGCGATAGGGAAGAAGGGCCTTAGCCAGGGAGGTGATCAAGAACCCAATGGCCACCTCCCTGTCAGAGCTCCAGCATTCCTTTTTGGTAATCAGGATCAAAGATTTGGACCAAAGGTTAACAATTAGGATCAAATGCCTGGATCAAATGTCAGTGATCTGGATCAAATATCTAGATCAAAGGTCAGCACTTAGGATCAAAGGTCAGCAATCAGGATGAAAGGGTTAGGTCTAGGTCTGGATCAAATCTCAACCATAAGAATAAAAATCAAGATCCAAGTTGAGTGAGAAAGATTAAAGAACAGAGTTAAGAATGGGAAGGTGATAGTCCAGTGTTTTAAGACCAGAGGGTCCTCAGTTCAATTCCCCATCAGACTACGGCAAGGATCTTAATCCTTAAATTGCTCCCGGTGTGCAGCTGAGTGTCTTGCATGGCTGCACACTGGCATTGGTGCATTGATGTGAGGCATCATTGTGAGGTGCTTTAGATAATATAAATGCATAAGTATTATAAAAGACGCATGATTAGGAATAAAGCATCATGGGTCAGGAAAAAAGGTGAGTGGTCATAATCTGGATTAAAGCTAAGTGTTTAGGATCCCATGACTGCCGTGTACTTTGGTCTCATTTGGGGCTTAAGTGAACTGAAAGAAGACTTTGGGATGTTGTTGGAGCGATACACTCTTTCATTGTGCTTTTGATATCCATAATATTACTGTATGAATCCAGTTAGTTCAAATTATGGTAATTTTCAGTAGAACTGTTATCATTCTCAACCTGAGTATAACAAAATAAGTGTAAACACCTGTAGGGATGCAGGGTGTTTAAATGGCCACTAGATGCCAGAAAACCACACTGATTTTCAACGGCAGCAGTGTGACAAATCATCTCATTTTCATGGAGAGCTCTATGAGCAATGCTGACTGTCAGATGACTGCAATATAAGAAAACACACAGCTATCTGTCTGACTCATGAAAGCTTTATGAGGGGTGCAACAGACAGAGACAAGATCACACTTTGTTTGTGCCTTCGGCTGATTTTCTGTCTGCTCCCCCTCTGTCTATCCCTGTCTGGATCCCTCTGATGTCCCTTATCATCCTATACAGACACCACACACAACCCTGGAAAACCAGCAGAGCAAAGAAAGGAGTGAAGAAGAGCTGTCACTCTTACAGCAGTGAATGCCAAATGAAAATATTCACAACTCCAAGCCTTACCCGAACATGGTGCCATGCCTGCATACTACAAATCAAACTAAAAACCAAACCAAAAGCAGCGAAATCTGATGCAGCCTGCTGCATACCAGTGACATCAATACCAAGCAATTTAACGAGCAGCTGTGTTTAAAACTGAACACAAGTATATTAATTTATGTGATTTATGATATAAAGTGCCCTGGAGCAATTTCCCCTTCACTTTTCAAATAAAGAAAGGCTGTTTTGCCAAATACAAGCGATTTTATCCTGAACAAAAGGCAGCAATGTTTTAGACAAATTATGCAAATGTACCTCCGTTTATCTGTGACCTACTAGAAGAGTATTTAAAGTAGAGGTGGGCGATACCGGGAATTTTGGTATTGATCCGATACCAAGTAAATACAGGCCCAGTATCGCCGATATCAATACCGATACTTTTTCATATTTAAGCTTCATAGATCCAAAGGATCCAAAAGACCTAGGATAGAATTTTTCCAAACATTGTATGTGACAACAAAATACTTTATCACAATCAACATTTTTGTTTAAAAAGATATCACACAACACAACTTAAAACAAAATCTCCTGAGGTAGAGGGCTGACAAACCACAATACAAGGGTGCGCTGCTTCGTGTTGTGTGACACAGCGCAGCGCTGCTCTTACAGACAGAGAGTAGACTTTGATGAATCTGCGTGCGCAGCAGTCAGTGTGTGCGGGAGAGAAAAAAGCTTGAGTATCGATCTTTTTACATGAGGATTGTTCAATATCAATACCAGCGTTGGTATCGAAATTATCGATATTAGGATCGATCCGCCCACCTCTAATTTAAAGCTGCACTTTGTAGGATTCTGTTGGAAACGTTCTTGTGCATTATTATTTTTTATTATTATCATGATGGGAGAATGTGGAGTTTTCTTTTAATTGATGTCATATATGCTGAATATATATTGTGCTAACTTTACATTTAAACCACTTAATGCTGAGGGTTTTTCATGTGAAGAGACAAAATTTAGCTCTGTTCAGGGAATAAGATAAGAGAAGGCCACTCTCCCCCATTTGAGAAAAATATGTTTGTCTTGGCCAACCTTGAGTAGATAAGTCTGGCAGCTGTATTGGAGATGTGGGGAGGGTTATTACAAGTGAAATTGTGTGATCCAGGCTGGATATATTCTGAGGTTTTGCTAATGTGCTTCAGTGATGGCACTCCCATGTAATAAAGACTTCAAATTGAAGCAAGACATCTGTCTTGCTTCAATTTGAAGGATATGATTCCTTCTTTATGTTCTCTAATGCCATATACCAACACAGTGCAGAGTAGCTACCTAAACTCTGTAAGTGAGATAGAGTATCTCATCAATAGTTTTACATCCTCATTGAAGACAACTTTGGATGCTGTAGCTCCTCTGAAAAAGAGAGCTTTAAATCAGAAGTGCCGGACTCCGTGGTATAACTCACAAACTCGCAGCTTAAAGCAGATAACCCGTACGTTGGAGAGGAAATGGCGTCTCACTAATTTAGAAGATCTTCACTTAGCCTGGAAAAAGAGTCTGTTGCTCTATAAAAAAAAAAGCCCTCCGTAAAGCTAGGACATCTTACTACTCATCACTAATTGAAGAAAATAAGAACAACCCCAGGTTTCTTTTCAGCACTGTAGCCAGGCTGACAAAGAGTCAGAGCTCTATTGAGCCGAGTATTCCTTTAACTTTAACTAGTAATGACTTCATGACTTTCTTTGCTAATAAAATTTTAACTATTAGAGAAAAAATTACTCATAACCATCCCAAAGACGTATCGTTATCTTTGGCTGCTTTCAGTGATGCTGGTATTTGGTTAGACTCTTTCTCTCAGATTGTTCTGTACCACAGGCTTTTTAAGGTGGCAGTAATTAAACCATTACTTAAAAAGCCATCACTTGACCCAGCTATCTTAGCTAATTATAGGCCAATCTCCAACCTTCCTTTTCTCTCAAAAATTCTTGAAAGGGTAGTTGTAAAACAGCTAACTGATCATCTGCAGAGGAATGGTCTATTTGAAGAGTTTCAGTCAGGTTTTAGAATTCATCATAGTACAGAAACAGCATTAGTGAAGGTTACAAATGATCTTCTTATGGCCTCGGACAGTGGACTCATCTCTGTGCTTGTTCTGTTAGACCTCAGTGCTGCTTTTGATACTGTTGACCATAAAATTTTATTACAGAGATTAGAGCATGCCATAGGTATTAAAGGCACTGCGCTGTGGTGGTTTGAATCATATTTATCTAATAGATTACAATTTGTTCATGTAAATGGGGAATCTTCTTCACAGACTAAGGTTAATTATGGAGTTCCACAAGGTTCTGTGCTAGGACCAATTTTATTCACTTTATACATGCTTCCCTTAGGCAGTATTATTAGACGGCATTGCTTAAATTTTCACTGTTACGCAGATGATACCCAGCTTTATCTATCCATGAAGCCAGAGGACACACACCAATTAGCTAAACTGCAGGATTGTCTTACAGACATAAAGACATGGATGACCTCTAATTTCCTGCTTTTAAACTCAGATAAAACTGAAGTTATTGTACTTGGCCCCACAAATCTTAGAAACATGGTGTCTAACCAGATCCTTACTCTGGATGGCATTACCCTGACCTCTAGTAATACTGTGAGAAATCTTGGAGTCATTTTTGATCAGGATATGTCATTCAAAGCGCATATTAAACAAATATGTAGGACTGCTTTTTCGCATTTACGCAATATCTCTAAAATTAGAAAGGTCTTGTCTCAGAGTGATGCTGAAAAACTAATTCATGCATTTATTTCCTCTAGGCTGGACTATTGTAATTCATTATTATCAGGTTGTCCTAAAAGTTCCCTGAAAAGCCTTCAGTTAATTCAAAATGCTGCAGCTAGAGTACTAACGGGGACTAGAAGGAGAGAGCACATCTCACCCATATTGGCCTCTCTTCATTGGCTTCCTGTTAATTCTAGAATAGAATTTAAAATTCTTCTTCTTACTTATAAGGTTTTGAATAATCATGTCCCATCTTATCTTAGGGACCTCATAGTACCATATCACCCCAATAGAGCGCTTCGCTCTCAGACTGCAGGCTTACTTGTAGTTCCTAGGGTTTGTAAGAGTAGAATGGGAGGCAGAGCCTTCAGCTTTCAGGCTCCTCTCCTCTAGAACCAGCTCCCAGTTCAGATCAGGGAGACAGACACCCTCTCTACTTTTAAGATTAGGCTTAAAACTTTCCTTTTTGCTAAAGCTTATAGTTAGGGCTGGATCAGGTGACCCTGAACCATCCCTTAGTTATGCTGCTATAGACTTAGACTGCTGGGGGGTTCCCATGATGCACTGAGTGTTTCTTTCTCTTTTTGCTCTGTATGCACCACTCTGCATTTAATCATTAGTGATTGATCTCTGCTCCCCTCCACAGCATGTCTTTTTCCTGGTTCTCTCCCTCAGCCCCAACCAGTCCCAGCAGAAGACTGCCCCTCCCTGAGCCTGGTTCTGCTGGAGGTTTCTTCCTGTTAAAAGGGAGTTTTTCCTTCCTACTGTCGCCAAGTGCTTGCTCACAGGGGGTCGTTTTGACCGTTGGGGTTTTTACGTAATTATTGTATGGCCTTGCCTTACAATATAAAGCGCCTTGGGGCAACTATTTGTTGTGATTTGGCGCTATATAAATAAAATTGATTGATTGATTGATTGTCTTCCACTTCCTCGATGAGTCAGGGCGGTTGTTGTTGTTGTTGTTATTATTATTATTATTATTATTATTATTATGATAGATTCAGAGGTCCTTATTAGCAGAAAAGTAATATAACATGTATAAAATGTGTTTATTAATGTATAATTACATGCAACAACTAATTAATGTGTTTTCATAAGGTAAGAATGAGTCCTTCACATCTACATGGAAACAGGTCACCTCATGGAGGCTGCCATGTTGATACAGTACCCCAAAAAGGACATGCTTAGAATCAGTGGTTGCACCCTGATACACTGTCTACTGGTTGCAATGCTAACACATTTGGGAAAACCTATTTTTTTTATGGGGGAATCACAAGCAAAGGCATGGGAATATGAATTCCCATTGCCAAAGAATTGAAACTGTGTAGGGAAACAAAACTGTGACGTCTGACAACATAATGTAATGTACAACCTTGCCACTAGATGACAGTAAACCCTACATGCTGTAGCTTTAATCATGAGAGAGAAAATTAAAAAAGCTCACTTAAACTGAGTTTCTGAAGTGGAATATTGGACTTGGGGGAGAGATATTTCATTTAACCAGGTTAGTCCCATTGAGATCAACACCTCTTCTGCAAGGGAGACCTGGACAATTAAAGTTTCCAATTCACCTAACTTGATTGTCTTTAAATGTGGGACGAAGCCAGAGCACCTGAAGGAAACCCATGAAAACACAGTGAGAACATGCAAACTCCACACAGAAAGGTCACAGGTAAGAATTGAACCCATGACCTTCTTGGTGTGAGGCAACAGTGCTAACCACTAAGCCACCATGCTATATTCTTTAGTTGCTTACACTATTAGTTGAAATGACCTGAATCAGATTTTTTTAAAGGTGTGTGTGTGTGTGTGTGTGTGTGTGTGTGTGTGTGTGTGTGTGTGTGTGTGTGTGTGTGTGTGTGTGTGTGTGTGTGTGTGTGTGTGTGTGTGTGTGTGTGTGTGTGTTCACTTGTTATCATGACAATTCAGGACATTTTTATGATTACACACCTTCAATATCAGGACAGTAGGAAAAACGAGGACGTCCTCATTTTTCCGAGCACTCTAAAGCATTCTATACCCCCGCCCCATCCCAGACCAAAAATCTCCAATGTCCTAAAATATCACAATTTTTGGAAAATAAGTGTGTAAGTGTGTTTATCATTTTTGCTCATCTTTAATTTTAATACCTAGTGGCCAGTTTTGAAACTTAACACACTTTTCACACACTTTCAGTGTGATGTTATTCATAAGTCACATAAACCTGGCAGTGTCCTCATATGTAGCATAAAAATCAGGTTTCACCAAAATATAGCCCTAGACAAAATCTGAGCACATGGACATATTCTTGTAAGCATGGGTCAGAATGAGTTTGATTCCCAGGTCTCTAGGATACTGGGAAAGGCATGTTCCCATTTTTCACATTTCTGTCACACGTCCAGATATGTCATGAAAACGTGTGTGTGTGTGTGTGTGTGTGTGTGTGTGTGTGTGTGTGTGTGTGTGTGTGTGTGTGTGTGTGTGTGTGTGTGTGTGTGTGTGTGTGTGTGTGTGTGTGTGTGTGTGTGTGTGTGTGTGTGTGTGTGTGATGTAGTCTGTAGATTACTGGTGACTTTAAGTTAAACTGCTGTAGTGCCCTCCACTGGCATTAGGTATCAGTTGCAGCAAAACCTAGCTGGAGCATGTTGCCTGGGGTGCACTGATGTGTCATTCAAGACAATAATACACTCATTCATGAAGATAGCTCACATTCGTAACAGCTTTAAAAGGCACCCTACCCTTCCAGGCATATTTATGTTGAACCATTCAGACTGTTTACCTCTCAGATGAAACCACACTTGTCCAATGATCCTGAAGGACAATTTAAAGGGCTCATATTATGCAACTTTTCAGAAAGCTCATAGCGGTCAACTGAAAGATAGATGTTTGTAACTTGTTCTTTTATATCAGGTTGAACTCAGTTCAACTCTTCACATTTAGTTTCTTCACAGAAGAAGAGAATTTGCTGAAGAAAGAGGAGACTAAAGTTCTGAGCCTTTATTATTCGTGTTGGAAACACTTTCTACTGTCAGGTCTCAGGCCAGGTTCTGGAGCAGGCACCAGTGCCGTGCATTACTGCATACACCACACTGTGGAATCGCCATGAGTCCTTGATTGCAACCATTCTGGTAGAGAACCGGTCCATCTTCACCTGTTGAAAGTAGCCATCTATCTACTTCAGCAAGGTTTCTGGGGTCCTCACAATGAGGCCCCTGTGAGCTGAATGATGCTCAGAGAAAGGCACCATGACTAAAATGTCATAGCTGTCGTTCTCTCATAATATAAGTGATACTTCTTGTCTAAGTCTCCCGAAGTAATTGTTTGATACAAAGCCATTCCAGAGGTACCAAGGATGCTCCAAAAAAAGGCCTGGTACCAAAGAGGTCTAGTCATCATGGTAGGCCACTGGCTAACATCCAAGTATCACAGCCATACATTAACAAAGCACCAGGACCCTAAAGACTTGGACCTTCGTTCTCCTGTAAAGGTATCAGCATCACCACATACATCTGTCCAGTGATCTCATGACTCCATGAGCTCTTCTCAGTCACATAATAGTCAATTATGTGAAGGAATGTATTCTTATATATAACTTTTTTTGTTCTTTTACTATAAATTTAAATATTTTCTGCTTGCAATAACTTGGTGCTGGGTTTACTTCCTGTCTTCCTCTGAGCATCATGCATGTCTTTGAATGAAGCGGATAAATTTACTAGTAGCAGCCAATTCAAGCAAAATCTCCCTGATTCCAACCATGGGAGGTAAATGTTGCACCATGTAAATTCATTAATTTATTTATACAGCACCAAATTCTATCAAAGGGCATATCAAGGTGCTATCCATGAATAAGGTCTTGACCTTACCCACTCTATATTACTTTGAATTTGATGGTCTCAAGTCATTTCCATCAGAGCTTAAGTCAACCTCAAATTCCTGCTTCCTTGCAGGCATCCACAGGTGTTTCCAATCATTTGGGCCATTCCCAATACCCTCCCTTCACCCTACCATTTTGACCTTTTCTTTCATTTAGCACTTTAACATAAATATGTCAAATGAAAGGAAATGGCAAATTGGTAGGGTGAGGTGAGAGTGTTGGGATTGTGCCTTGTTAATTTATGAGGTTGCACCACTCTGTATGGGTTGCTTTTCTCTGTGTCTCATCTACATAAACCCCTTCTTATACTATGTACATGGTTTAGGACATCAACTTCATCAATGTTTGATGGCCAGGCTAAAATGTAAAGATGTAAATAATAGAAACTGCCCAGTCCAGTTAGGATAAACAATGTGCCATGCTGGTCAGTCAGCTAGGCAGATAACAGACTGACAGTTACATGAAGTGTACATTCGGTTTATCTAGTAATGTTTCACAACAGAGGCCAGGACTGATCTGGTAGCATGCACTGCTGTTATGCATCACCGCATCCATCACACTATGGAATGAACACGGATTTTGGAAGACAACCACCCAAGCAGGCATCCAGTTCATCTCCACCCCTTGAATACAACTGTCTATCAGGGGTGTCCCCTTGGTCTTTTCCACTTGCTGGGGTCCTCAACACTAAGGTAGCTGTGTACTGGAACATCTCCAAAATTGTCCAACACTGAGAAAGACAGAAACATTAAGGTCTGCTCCAAAATGATCGGAACCCAATGTCCTGTCTGGTGTTGTTCTTTCAGCTGCTCCCGTTTGTTTAGGGTCGCCTCGCCACAGCGGATACAGCCAGATCAGTATTGGTATTTGGCACAAGTTTTACGCCAGATGCCAGAAACAATGTCCTATTTAGTGAGTTTTTATTAATGCCGTCTGGACGACATTACTTGCCTCCCCGCTGGAAGATATCCACTACTCTGTCATTTGTTCTGTCTGCCTTTAATTTGTTAAATGCAGATAAGCCACTTTTTCTAAAACAAATACATTTTAATCCATATGACAGTCACACAATATAACTGGATTGTGCAATTAAAAGTACATATACACTTTAGTTTTTATTCTTGTATTTAACCCATTTATTATGTTTTTACTTTGGTCTTTTCTTCTTGTTTTTAGCTGTTCTTAGTTAATAGACTTTTATTCTTGATCTTATTTTAAATGATCTGCTCTCTGCCTTGCCTTATCACCTTAGCATGTCGACAACCCATCACTATGTGGCAGATAACTATTAAAAAGAGAAAAAGAACTAATATTATCATGTCAAAGCCTCTTTATATACAATATTTTTGTTGCATTGTCTTTCACCTAAAGAATATCAGCAGCTCTTTGCCATTTCTTGGTCTAACCTTTTCTTTCCTCAGCTTGGATGCCCTTTCTTTTTTATCCCGCATGAGCTCTTCTTTTTCTTCACCGCTTTTTGAATGATATGCACACCGACCTCTCCCTCCACCACGGGAAACAATGGGGGCTGGTACCCCAAACACACCTCAAACAGGGAGAGGCCGGTGGCAGAAAACACCTGGCTGTTATGTGCATACTTGATCCAGGCCAGATGGTTACTCCAGGCCGTCGGGTGCGCGGATGTCACACAGCGGAGGGTCTGTTCCAACTCTTGGTTGGCCCGTTCTGCCTGTCCGTTCGTCTGTGGGTGGTACCCCGACGAGAGATTCACGGTGGCCCCCAGTTCCCTGCAGAAACTCCTCCAGACTTGAGAGGAAAACTGGGGATCACGATCCGAGACAACGTCAGTAGGTATCCCATGCAGACGGACGACGTGGTGGACCAGGAGGGCTGCTGTCTCCTGGGCCGTCGGGAGCTTCGGGAGGGCCACGACGTGGGCCGCCTTGGAAAATCGGTCCACTATCGTGAGGATGGTGGTGTTGCCCTGGGACGGCGGGAGGCCCGTGACGAAATCCAGGCTGATATGGGACCAGGGGCGATGAGGCACAGGCAGCGGCTGGAGAAGTCCTTGGGACCTTTGGTGGTCTGCCTTGCCCCTGGCACAGGTGGTGCAGGCCTGTATATACTCCCGGACGTCGGCCTCCATAGACGCCCACCAGAAGCGCTGCCGGACAACTGCCACGGTCCTTTGCACCCCTGGATGACAGGACAGCTTGGAACCGTGACAGAAATCCAAGACTGCAGCTCTGGCCTCTGGTGGGACGTAAAGTCAGTTCTTCGGCCCAGTTCCGGGATCCGGGCTCTGTGCCAGGGCCTCCCGGACGGTCTTCTCCACATCCCAGGTGAGGGTGGCCACGACAGTGGACTCCGGAATGATGGGCTCCGGTGGATCCGACAGCTCTGTTTTGACTGCGTCTTTGTGTACCCAGGACAAGGCATCCGATCTCTGATTCTTGGTCCCGGGGCGATAGGTGATCTGGAAGTCAAAACGTCCGAAGAACAGTGACCAGCGGGCTTGCCTGGGGTTCAGCCGCTTGGCAGTCCTGATATACTCCAGGTTCTGATGGTCAGTGAAAACCGTGAACGGCACAGACGCTCCCTCCAACAGGTGTCTCCACTCCTCAAGAGCCTCTTTCACCGCAAGGAGTTCTCGGTTGCCGACGTCATAGTTCCGTTCAGCCAGGGTCAACCTGCGAGAAAAGTAGGCACACGGGTGAAGAACCTTATCGGTCTCTCTGCTGTGGGATAGCACGGCTCCTATCCCTGAGTCAGAGGCGTCCACTTCAACCACAAACTGGCGGTTAGGGTCGGGCTGCACCAGAACTGGTGCAATCGAGAACCGTCATTTCAACTCCTTGAACGCGGCTTCGCACCGATCCAACCAGGTGAAGGGGACTTTTGGAGAGGTCAGGGCTGTCAGGGGGCTAACTACCTGACTGTAGCCCTTAATGAACCTCCTGTAGAAATTTGAACAGCTGAGGAACTGTTGCAGCTTCCTATGGCTTGTTGGTTGGGGCCAATCTCTCACCGCCGCAACCTTGGCCGGATCAGGGGCGACGGAGTTGGAGGAGATGATAAACCCCAGGAAGGACAAAGAAGTGCGGTGGAACTCGCACTTCTCGCCCTTCACAAACAGCCGGTTCTCCAACAACCGCTGCAGGACCTGATGTACATGCTGGACATGAGTCTCAGGGTCCGGAGAAAAGATGAGTATATCGTCCAGATATACAAAGACGAATCGGTGCAGGACGTCCCGCAAGACGTCATTAACCAAAGCTTGGAATGTCGCGGGGGCGTTAGTGAGGCCGAACGGCATGACCAGGTACTCAAAATGACCTAATGGGGTGTTAAATGCCGTCTTCCACTCGTCTCCCTTCCGGACCCGAACCAGGTGATACGCATTCCTAAGTTCCAACTTTGTAAAGATTTTGGCTCCATGCAGGGGGGTGAACACGGAATCTAACAAGGGCAACGGGTATCGATTGCGAACCGTAATCTCATTCAGCCCCCTGTAATCAATGCATGGACGGAGTCCGCCATCTTTCTTGCCCACAAAAAAGAAACCTGCACCCATCGGGGAGGTGGAATTCCGGATCAGCCCGGCAGCTAATGAGTCCCGGGTGTAGGTCTCCATTGATTCGCGCTCAGGTCGTGAGAGGTTGTACAGCCTGCTGGACGGGAACTCCACGCCTGGAATCAAATCAATGGCACAATCGTATGGACGGTGCAGGGGAAGGGTGAGTGCCAGATCCTTGCTGAAGACGTCAGCAAGATCGTGGCATTCAACCGGCACCGCCGTCAGATTGGGAGGGACTTTGACCTCCTCTTTAGCCTGTAAACCGGGAGGAACCGAGGAACCTAAACACCTCCGATGGCAGGTTTCGTTCCACTGAACCACCACCCCAGACGGCCAATCAATCCGGGGATTGTGTTTCAACATCCACGGGAAGCCCAAAATCACTCTGGAGGTAGAAGGAGTCACAAAAAACTCGATCTCCTCCCGATGATTTCCAGACACCACTAGAGTTACAGGTCGTCTTGTGCATGATTAAAGGGAGAAGGGTGCCATCTAGTGCCTGCACCTGCAATGGCGAAGGGAGCGCCACCAGAGGGAGCCCTACCTCCCTAGCCCATCTGCTGTCTAGCAGATTCCCTTCTGACCTCGTGTCCACCAGTGCTGGGGCTTGAAGGGTTAAATCCCCGCTCAGGATTGTAACTGGGAGTCGTGTGGAAATATGTGTGTGTCCCACGTGAATGTCTTGGCCCACCCTAAGACCAGTTTCTAGGGGCGGGCGTTGGTGTTTAAACTGCTTGGGGCAGTCTCTCTGCTGGTGCTCACTCGAGCCGCAGACAAAGCACTCCCCGCGGGTCAGCCTCCTCTGTCTGTAAAATGTGGCCCTGCTCGTGTCCATAGCTTCGTCAGCAGGGGGAGCTGTAGCCACACGGAGCGTTGAGGCTGTGGAGCGTGGGGAGGGCGGAACCTTTTCGGACCCGGAAGGGAGAGGGACGGCACGTGCCCGGCCACATCCTTCGTCTCGCTCCCGACGGCGTTCCTCCAACCGATTGTCTAACCGTATAACGAGATCAATAAGCCCATCTAAATCCCGCGGTTCTTCCTTCACTACCAGGTGCTCCTTCAGGACCGACGACAGTCCGTTTATGAAGGCGGCGCGGAGCGCAACGTTATTCCAGCCGGACCTCACAGCCGCGATGCGGAAGTCGACTGCATACTCGGCTGCGCTCCGGCGCCCCTGTCTCATTGACAGCAGCACTGTTGAAGCGGTCTCTCCTCTGTTAGGGTGATCAAAAACCGTTCTGAACTCCCTCACAAACCCAGTATAAGTGGTAAGGAGCCGTGAATTTTGCTCCCAAAGTGCTGTAGCCCAAGCGCGTGCCTCACAACAAAGCAAGTTCATTACATAAGCCACCTTACTGGCGTCAGACGCGTACATTATGGGACGCTGTTCAAAGACGAGCGAACACTGCATAAGAAAGTCCGCGCATGTCTCCACACAACTTCCGTACGGCTCTGGGGGACTTATGTATGCTTCAGGGGATGGTGGGGGGGTCATTGAACGACCAGTGGAATGTCTATATTCTGCACTGGGTCAGCAGGAGGAGGAGCTGCAGCAGCACCCTGAGTGCGCGCTTCCACCCGTGCGGTGAGAGCCTCCATCCTGCAATTAAGGATGACGTTTTGCTCGGTCATCAGATCCAGCCGAGCGGTAAAGGCGGTGAGGATTTGCTGCAACTCACCAATCACACCTCCTGCAGATGCCTGTGCACCCTGCTCTTCCATTGGCTGTTCAACAGATGGGTGACGCCCCTCGGGATCCATGACGCTGGCCGAGATATCCTGTTGGGAAAGTGTAGTGACACGGACCCACAACAGGGGGCGTAAATGAATGGACAATGAAAAAGTCGAATATGAACACTTTACTGTTGTGAATGAGCACAACCACAATACAGAGGACTACAGAATTTTGCAAACAGTCAATCCACAAAGATGACGTGTGGGCAGGCTCGAGGATAGAAGACGTCTGTCCTGAGATGAACCGGAACCACACGATTTCCTTCGCCACCGAACCTGGAGAATACTGGAGCCGCCAAGTCCCGAGTCCCCAGGTGGCCACCGTCTCCGAGTGTCGGATCTGGTACTGCTGGCGAGGAGCAGAAACAATAAGATGTGGGTGTGTGTACACCCAGTAACAACAATGGTGGAGATTCCACCTCCACCTCAAACACAGTAACACAGTAACGTGCAGCGCCTGAATGACTACTTTTCTAGTTTCATGTGAGGAGTGAAGAGCGTCAACTCCTCCACAATCTGCAAACCCCAGCTCCAGCTGCGAGTAATCACCAGGTAAGTCTGCAAAAGTCTCAAGAACAGATTACGTGCGTTCGGCACAATAACGGCTGAGAGTTATACCTTAACAGGTCGAAGATATCTCGGCAACCAGATGGAGATGACGTCCGGGTTTTATGGAGTAGTATGATGAAGTGAAGATGGGTGACAGCTGTCATGAGATAATGAGTGACAGCTGTCACCCCTGGCTGTGTCCGTGGCGGCAGCGCCCTCTCGTGCCTGAAGCCCGCACTTCATGCAGGTCGTCCTCTGGTGGTGGGCCAGCAGTACCTCCTCTTCTGGCGGCCCACACAACAGCGGTTCTAAAATCCTACGAATTAGTCCCAGAAGCTTATCGCCAGAAATTTAGGAATTTTGAGAAAAATGAACATCAAACTCACGTGGAATTCGTTAGAGATTTAACCTGTCAATTTAATCATTGGTGTTCTGCTTTGAATATTGACACTTTTGAGGGTTTGTCAGAGTTGATGATCTTGGAGCAGTTTAAGAACTGTATTCCTCAGCATGTAGCTACTTATGTTACTGAACAGAAACCCAGCACCGCTCTGAAGGCAGCGGAGCTGGCAGATGATTTTATCCTGACTCACACGGGGGCTGTGGGTGAAATGTTTCCATCTAGGACCAAGCCTATAGTCAGTGAAAGTCGCTCCTACTCACAGACCTTTGCGCAGGGTCATTCTGCTTCATTCAGAGGGCACTCTAGCAGGTGTAATTACTGTCAGGCAATGGGCCACTGGAAGTCTCAGTGTCCTGTGCTCAAGTCTAAAAGCAGCCGTAAAATGTACGTACCTTCAGCTCCTGCTCTGTCAGCTTCAAATAATAAGTCCAGGGAAAAGTTCGATAAAGCTTTTGCTCCTTTCATCCATGATGCGTATGTGTCCATTGTGGGGAGCAAGCAACGCGTTCATATTAAAATGCTGTGTGACACAGGGGCTAAACATTCATTTATAGTGGCTTCTGTGCTTCCATTCTCCTCTGCTACAGAAACGGGTGACTCTGTCCTTATGCATGGGATGGAGCTGGGTGTGGTCTCCGTGCCGAGGCACACAATTATGTTAGAATGTGGGTTTATTAATGGTCTGGTGACTGTAGGTGTGCGCCCCGCTCTGCCGCTTCCTGGGGTTTCATTGATTTTAGGCAATGATTTGGTTGGTAGTGCAGTGTGGCCGAGGTCTCCTTTGCCCGTGGTGACCCCTGAGCCACGCTCATCGTCTCCGCTTGAAGAGCAGTGTCCAGAGGTGTTTCCGGCTTGTGTCGTGACGCGCGCTCAATTTCTTGCGTCTGAGTTGGATGTGCTTGAGAGCTCAGTCTTGTTGCCCGAGCTCCCCGCATCTGTCTCTGTGAAGGAATGGAGTCAGCATCAAAAGTCTGATCCAACTCTTTCAGTTTTGTTTGAAAATGTTCTTCCAGGTGACAAGGTACAGAGTGCTGCTCATGGGTACTTCATGGAGGAGGGTCTGTTGGTGCGCAAGTGGGTCCCATGTCATGGTGACTTCGTTGGTGAGCCCATTTTTCAGATTGTTGTTCCTGAGATGTTTTGTGATGATGTGCTCAGAGTTGCCCATGATGACTCTGGTCACTTAGGTGTGAAGAAAACGTGTGATAGAGTGCTGCGTTATTTTTTCTGGCCTAGGTTAAAACGTGATGTGTCAAAATACATTAAAACTTGTCACGTTTGTCAGTTAACTGCAAAGCCAAACCAAATACTTAAGCCTGCACCCCTGTGTCCCATTCCAGCCATAAGCAAGCCTTTTGAACACATTATCATAGATTGTGTGGGTCCGCTTCCTCCCTCAAAGTCTGGCTCCTCCTATTTGTTAACAGTGATGTGCCAACCAACACGATATCCTGCTGCATTTCCATTACGTAAAATTACAGCTCGGTCAGTCATTAAAGCTTTGTCTAATTTTAGGTCAATTTTTGGCATCCCACGTGTTGTACAGTCTGACCAGGGCTCAAATTTTATGTTTCGTGTATTTGCCCAAGTTTTGAAACAGTTGAGGGTAAAACACAATGTTGCGTCCGCCTATCATGCACAGAGCCAGGGGGCGCTAGAGAGGTTTCACCAGACTTTGAAGTCCTTGTTAAGAGCTTACTGTACAGAATTGAGGGATGACTGGGAGGAAGGGTTGCCATGGCTTATTGTCAGCTCGGGAGGTGGTGCAAGAGAGCACTGGATTCAGTCCAAATGATTTGGTGTTTGGACATGCAGTGCGGGGTCCAATGGCCATACTAAAGGATGGTTTGGTGGTGGACTCTGATCCCCCTAAAAATGTGATTGACTATGTCAATCGTTTTCGCCATTGTTTGTATGTGGCTGTAGAAAAAGCACAGGAAAACTTGAAGGAGGCACAGGGAAAAATTAAGAAAGTATTTGATCGGAAAACTGAACGTCGAGAGTTCAGCCCAGGGGATCTGGTCTTGGCCTTGACCCCTTTTAACTAATTCACCGTTCCAGGCTAAGTTTTCTGGCCCTTATGTTGTTGAGAGCAGGAATTTGGATAATTACATGATCGCTACACCTAATCACAGAAAGGCATTACGATTATGTCATGTTAATCTATTTAAGCCATACTATTCTCGCGGTGATGGGGTTCCGCAGAGTAGTGTTGCTTCTGCAGCTCTCACTGTCCACTCCTTTTCCTCAGGTCAGCAGGTTCCTGCTCAGTAGGAGGTGGATGTGAAGTGGCCTGATGATTCTATGTTGTGTGGTCGACTTAAGAACTCTGAGACCTTGAGTAAGTTGCAGTCGTTGTTCAGTCACTTGAATCTGGAGCAACATGCTGAACTGACAGAAGTGATCGACTCCTATCCAGAGTTGTTCAGAGATACACCTTCAAGAACACACCTGATAGAGCATGACATAGATGTTTGTGAGAGCACTCCAATCAAACAGCGGTTCTATAGGTGTGCTCCTCAGAAACGTAAGGTAATGGAGGCTGAGGGCCGACTTCTACCGGCGGCATCCGGACAAACCTGGTCCCGGCGCCCGTTGAGGAGAGGGTCCTGTTGTGTGGGCCGCTGAAGAGGAGGTACTGCTGGCCTACCACCACCAGAGGGCACCCTGCTTGAAGTGCAGGCTTCAAGCACGAGAGGGCGTCGGAGCAACAGAGAATGACAGCTGTCACTCATCAACAGCACCAGCTGTCACTCATTCTACTATCATCATCCACATCACCATAAAAGCCGGACTGCAACTCCACCTCCCCGCCGAGAAATCAGCTACCACTCAGGTAACCTTCTCTGCTGTGCCTTACCGTGACTGAATATTGTTCTGTGTGCAGCCGTTGTTCCTGTGGATACAGTCTTCTGCTGGATTGGCGCATAGTGTGGGTTTGCGACGTCTTCGCCTCTCACTCCATCCAGAGAAGCGACTGACAGGAGCTGCACGGGTGTTCCTATTTTGGAGGTGGAGGTTCTCCCTCCCGGAGGAACTGAGTACTGAGAGATTACTGGGTGTGTATTCACACACCCAACATTAACTGTTTCTGTTTCTGTCTGACAGCTGGAGACGGTGGCCACCTGGGGACCCAGGACTTGGCAGCTCCGGTGTTCTTCAGATCCGTTGGCGGTGGAAGCCATGTGGGATCCGGCTCTTCTCTGGACAGACGTCTTCTATCCTCGAGCCTGCCCACACGTCAGCTTTTGTACGATTGACTGTACTTCTCAACTGCAACTGTCTGTATTCCGTTGTGCAATTCACAACATTAAATTGTTATTTTTGGCTTATCCATTGTCCGTTCATTTACGCCCCCTGTTGTGGGTCCGTGTCACTACACTTTCCCAACAGTTGTGCGGTCTATCTTGACGACGTAGTAGTGTTTAGTGACACTTGGAATGACCATGTCCAGCGTATTCGTGCCTTATTTGATCGCCTTTCCACTGCGTGCCTGACAGTCAATCTGGCGAAGTGTGAGTTCGCTTGTGCAACTGTTACTTATTTGGGGCGTGTAGTGGGGCAGGGGGAAGTGCGGCCAGTTGATGCAAAGGTACAAGCAATTTTGGATTATCCGCCTCCGACTACTAAGAAGGAATTGATGCGTTTCTTAGGGTTGGTTGGCTATTATAGAAGTTTTTGTCCAAATTTTTCAACAGTTGTTGCTCCGCTTACAAATTTGTTGAAAAGTACTGTTGGTTTTCAGTGATCTACCGCTTGTCAGACCGCTTTCAAGAATGTCAAGTTGCTGTTATGTGTTGAGCCAGTTCTTGTTGCTCCCATAATGGATCGGCCATTCAAAATTCAGGTAGATGCTAGTCAAGTTGGAGCTGGTGCTGTTTTGCTCCAAGAGTACGATGGAGTTGACAAACCAGTTTGTTACTTTTCTAAAAAGTTTAATTCATATCAATTAAATTATTCGACAATTGAGAAGGAAACTCTCGCACTTATCTTGGCTCTTCAACATTTTGAGATTTATGCGACTTGCGGTGATGGTCCTTTGATCATTTATACAGACCATAATCCACTCACGTTCTTAAGTACTCTGAAAAGTCCAAATCAACGTCTATTTCGATGGGCGCTATTTTTACAGGCGTTCAGTTTAGACATTCGTCATATTAAAGGTTCTGATAACTTGTTGGCTGATGCTTTGTCACATGCGCCAGTTTAAAAAAGGAAAAAGCAAAGTTGCCTTAATTTTTGTGCCTGTCTCTCTTCTGCTTCTCCCCGGTTTCAGGCACCAGAACTCTGGAGGTGCAGCAGAGGACATGTGTGCTACGTTTGTGACTTTACCAATTGGTGTGATCTTTAGCCTTGTATAGCTAAGTCTAATTTGATTCCTTGTAAATGGTAGAATTTCTCTTGTTTGATGATGGAAAACAGAAGAAAAAACTTAGTCCTATCAGATTTCAAAGTAGTTTGTAAAGAAAAAAATGTATAGCTGAATATAGGTAAGCTGTAAATAATATTGTAATTTTGGTGCAACAAAAAAACATAATGTAGTACTACTAAAAAAAAAAAAAAAAAAAAGAAAAGAAAATTGTGCTGTTTGCAATTGGTTTGGAAAGCCCTTAGGTGGACTTCCCTTTTTGAAGGGGGAGGGTGTGACGTCCCCACCGTCTTGTAGCGGGGTAGGCCCATAATCAGGGGCACCTGGGCCCGGTGTCCCTGTCTCTTATTTAAGTGGGCCCAACTAATTCATTTTGTTCTCTCCCTCTCTCTTTCTAGGACGTCTCGCTGCGCTGACCGGTAACAGAGTGCCTTTTTGCACAGCTGCATATCTTTGCACCTTTTAATTTATTGACTTAAACTATTGTAAATAAATACTTCTATTTTTCTAATCCTCTCGTTTGTGTCTCCTCCTTGTCACTGTCCTCTGAGCCACGGGCACGTGACAATGAGAATCTTGAATATCTAGGAGAGACTCAAAGTAGATCCATAGCTCCATCACACTGAAAGGAGCCAGCTGTATGTGGCTTGGACATCTGGTGAGGATGCCGCCTTAATTGTCATCTTCTGATACAGGGCTTTTAGGCATGTGTAATTTTGTGGAGGATCCAGGGAAGACTCAGGACACATTGGAGGAATTATTTTACCCAAATGATGTGGGAATGCTTCGTGATCCCCCAGGAAGAATTAGAGGGCTTGTCCAAGGATAGGGAAGTGTAGGATGAGCTGCTCAGTCTGCTGACACATCAACTCGGACCTGGATAAGTGGTAGAATATGAATGAATGAATGGATGAAAGCTCGATAATAATATACAACACAATGCAATTAGGGAATAACCCTGTCGTGTCTGATGATTTGCGGACATTCATGCTGGCTATACGGTCAGAAATTGAGCTTACGCTAACCTGTCACCAGTAAAACTCCTTTTTAGCGGAGCTGGTAAAATGGTTATTTGTGACCGTATAACAGCATGAACGTCCACAAATCATCAGATGCAAGGGGGTTATTCCCATTCTAATCCAATTCCATCGTTTGTTTATTTTCCTGTAGGTAATTTGGTCGGCGAGGCTTACCGTGAGGCAGCATTGCTCCAACAGTGGTCAGGGTGCGGAGTAATCCATCAAATGTGAAAATACATCAAATGTGAAAAGGTAATTCTGTGTCAGAATCCACTTCAGTACTTTCGTATGGTAGCTTAAATTCAGCCATGTTGGCGGTGGCAGTACGCAACTTTCTCTTGCTCTCAGCTAACAGTGCTAACAGCTAGCAGCGCGCACAACCGGTGTTCTGTCGAATTGTGCGTCTCATTGCATAAATCGACAGTTCTGCATCCCGACAATATTGCGCATGCATGCGCAGTGCGCGGAGGACAGGAATGACATTCAACATAATTGACATCTCGTCAGAGCACCGGCCAAGGCGCGGAGTAATGCATCCAAATATGAAACGGTCGAATATTTTGCCACCATTCCCCCGATATTATATGGTCTGAAATCTCACACAATTAACCAATCAGATATGTGGAAAAAAATGTAATTAGATTAGACTGGTATATACGTATACTGGACAAAGCCTGCGTGACATTAGCCATAGGTTTTATACAGACCCAGAACAGCCAATATGAAGACCATGTCTGGGTGTCGCTATGTTGGCAGTAGCGGCAGCGCTGATTCTGGCTACATCAGGATGTATTCATTAATGCATAAAGGGGTGGCTCAGTGTGTGACGAAAGAAGCCTGAACACGCCCCTCTCTTCAGGCTAGAACCACCTAACAGGCTAACCTCGACGTGTTTAATCATATTTTTAGGGACAGCGCTACGGTGCTCCCAACAGTTTCATTTGGTATGGGCATTAAAAATTATGAACCTCTTATTTTCTCAGGTGCCTTTAATGCACGATTACTAACAGCTCAGGCTACCCATAGCTGCTAAAAGTGCTAATGCTGTTACCATGCATTAAACACAAGTTTCACTCAGTGCAAATATTGCAACAGATACTTCTATGATGATCCCCATTATACATTTCACATAAATTTGTTGTACTTATTGTAACAAAACAAAACAAACAAACAAACAAAAAAAATGATCGATTGATTTCTATTTAATACCAACACTTTGTGTAATTGTGTATTTAACTAACCATTGTTTACTGTTTCTGTACTCTGGCAAAATAATTTCCTTCAGGATAAATAAAGTTAATCTTTATCGTTACACAACTTTATGGTTTAAAACCTCTTAAAACTAAGAAGTTAGAAAAAGAAAAAAGCCAGCCTCAAGCAGCCAGTCAAGGAACTTTCTGTTTTTTTCGAATGGGCTTCTTCTGAGCCCATCAATGCTTACCACTTGGTAGAGTTATATTACATTATATTCTATAATTATAGAGTTATATTATAGGCCATGGCTATTCGCATGGCGGCCATGTCCATAACTCTCATTTGGCTATTTGCACGGCAAGACTCTGGTGGCAAAACTTGGAACTACTTGTATAAACAAACATACTGCATTCAAGATGTCATAACTCTTTTAATATTTGTCTGATTTTGATTTTTTGTATTATTTTGAAGCTGAAGATGTCTTTTTTTTACAGTACACTAATCGATTTCATCATACATACAATGAAAAGAGCGTGGCGAAGTGTCAAACGAAAATGTCTCACACTTCTAGATCTAGTCTACAGTCTGCATCACAAAATGATATTTAAAAGAGGACTTACTATATCCCTAAGGATTACACTGGTGAAAAAATTATTTAAATATCATATATCCTGTAAGAAAGGGCTAAGAATAGGCCTACACTGTCTTTTGATACTCTGACACGAGAAGCTTTACCATATACTTATTATGCAGTTATCTTCCTGTCGATATTAGAACTGCTAAGACTTAAAGATTCTATGACAAAAACCTATCAGTTTTATCTGTCTACCTGAAGTTTTACTATGTCAGTTTTGGAATAAAATGTTTAATCTTATATACTGCAACTACCATGTTTTTATACATTATATTAACACTGTCGGTATATTGTGCATATCTTATTGTAAATTGCAGGTTTCATCACAAAATGAGGGCCAGGTTTAACATTAGTATTAAACTGGTTGTTGTCAATCTACATTCTACTCTTAACTGTAAACCCTCAATAAAATAAAGATTATTATTATTATCATTAATATTTTTTTATTTTTACATGCAAGCATACGCCACTGACAGTAGATACACAACCACCCGTAAAGAATTTAATTTAAAGATTCAGCAGTTTAATTCTAGATTTCAGGGGGCGCTCTTTCTTTTTATGTGCTAATTTTTTGTTTGTTTGAAACTTCCTTAATATAAAATGATGCAACAACATTTCAGTTCCCGACTTCGCCACCAGGGTCTTGTCGGGCGAATAGTGGAATGACAGTTATTCACACGGCGGCTCAGGACCTTCACAGTTCCCTACGGCAGCAGTGCGAATATGGAGCTAAATCCAGGCCAAACGTTTTGTAATCTGAAAATAAAAAAAGATTGAAAAAATACAAGAACAAACATTGAATTTTCAGTTTCAAAATGTATTTTTTCAATCTTTTTTTATTTTCAGATTACAAAACTTTTGGCCTGGATTTAGCTCCATATATGAATAGCCTTTTCCTATATTATAATGTGACTCGATGTTCAACACTTCTTGCTTGCGACACCTAGAGGAAAGGAATGCAACAGCATCCAACACTTTCGGACCACGTACCAGAAAAGAACGTAGTTCTGCGTCAATTATGTTAGTTGCAAGGGGGTGAAGGCAAATTTCCCTTCTTGAGGCCAAATACTATGGCAAGAAAGTATTCAGATAATGCATTATTAACCACCGTGTTCGTCGGTTCGTCAGAAAGCGTGCTATGACCGATAGTAACCTTGTCTGACGTACCGGCTTCTTCGCACGCGCCACCACCAGTGCGCCAATCATGGACGGACAGCTCTGGTGACGTCACGCGGTACCTTCCGCGCTGGCTCGGGTATGCTTGCAGATTTTCAATTCCTTTAGTGTTTATAATGGATTTCGATTAATGTTGCAGCTGTAATTTATAAACAGACGTTCTGTGTGTTATTTAATTGTACATACACCATGTCGGAGCGTTGCATGTAATGCTAAATTTATTTCCTCCAGTACCGCAGAGACTCGGACGTAGCTGTTAATAAAAAAAAAAAAAAGGTAGGAATGCGTTGCTGTGTGAGTAGACATTGAAGAGAGGTTACTGGTTTATACCTGAGCACAACACGCTGCTTTTTTAAATAGCTATCATTGTTTATTACTTACTTATTTATTTGTTTGTGATAAATACGACAGCAGGGGCTCAGAAATAGCGTCTGTGTTTGACGCTAACGTTAGCCTCTCCGCTTTTGCTAGCTGCTTGTTAACCTTAGCTGACGTCGTGTATTAACTTATGTTTAATAAGTGTTGAAAAAATGCAGTTCATAATTGGATGTAGTTCGTTTTGTTTTGTCTCGATTGTGGCATATTGTGTGTCAGCATAGAACAGCTCACTGAACTAGTTCCTAACACGTTAAATATCTCGCCCGCATTATGATAATGATCAGGCGAAAGTGGCGTATCATATTTTCAAGATTTATCCTGAAATGACATTGTTTTTAAACATAGATGCGTACGCTGGGGGCGGGATCTTAATTTCGTATTAATCTGGTGACTGAGAGCTGCTGTAAAGTGCACATTATTTTCCAAAATTCAAGTGTTCTGATTTCTCTTCCACTTCGTCTTCATCGTTTGCCACGTCTGTAATGATGTGTGTGTGAGAGATTAAGGATGTGATTCCTGTGTCTTGCACCCCTTCCTTTTCGCTCACCCTCTTTTTTTCTTTCTTTTCCACGTTCCTTGTACCTATTCACCTCCATTTTCGCCTACCCCATTTTCTTTCTTTCTTTCTTTGTTTATTTGATGAGGACAATGCACATTAATGAACACTTTGTACATTTTCATGCCTTAGTGTAAATATGCCAGATTTAGCTAAAAGCTACTTTCCATCTGTAGTCCTCAGACACACAACAACAAACAATAATTACAATAAATAAATAAAAACAAGACATGAAATTATGTACAGTACATCTCACCTGTGTTGACGGGTTTGATTGTTTTTGAGCCATTTATTAAGCTCATTTTTAAAAGCATTCAGGGTGGGACTGTCTCGTATCCGGTTGTTAAGCGCTGACGTAACGCATCATGTGATAAATCTGTTTCCGGGTCCAAAGACCTCCAAGTTTCTAATTAAAGTTATGTCTGTTTGATCCTTTTAAGGATTTACAGTTTAAGTTTAGTTTGTGTTTACACTGTGTGCAAACCTCCGTCCCTCCCTTCTCCGCCTCCACCTCCGTTAAACGCATTCGCCTGGTTCTATGGTCAGAACACTTAATAAAACTTTTTTCTTTTACTTTACATATTTTATTCTGCACAGGTAAAATATACATGTCTGCTTGTTAATAATAAAAAAAAATTATTACAATAAACAGGACGTTAAAGTGCAAAATTCACTTTCTCCCCGAACGACATGAACAGGAAGCGATCACAACTCGCAGCAACTCCCACTGAAAATAATGGAGAAACAACCTGAGCATTCTGACATTTTTACATAAAACAAAGCGGTAACAACGTCTAAAAACCCAGTTAATATATCCAGGAGAGTTTTAGGTACAATATACAAAGAGTTTTATGTTGCGATGTTAATGCTGTTGTCCGTGTGCAACGGTGTAAGTGCAGCCTGATCAGATCGTCTCAGTGCAGTTCTCAATGTTAATGACAGCGCGCCTTTTTTGTTTTGAGCCGGAAGCTGAAAATCACATGATGCGTTACGTCACACTTAACCGGATAGTTGTTGGAAGGCTGTTCCAGTTTGTACAACCCTTCACAGAGATGGTGTTTTGTCCTCACAGTCCCCTCTAGAAGCAGACCTAGTCCTGAGGTTAGGATCTCTATGTCTAATAAATTCCTCCAGAGGAGGTAGGGCTAGGCCACGGAGAGTTTTGTAAACGAGACAAGCACGCTTAAACATTATAAAGTTGTTAAAACTTAAAAGATGGTATTTCTCTAGAATTTCACAGTAATGAGTGGAATATGGCTTTTTAGCAAACACTTTGATGGCTTTTTTATAAAGTTGCTCTAAAGGTTTTAGTACTGTCATACCAGCAAATGACCATATTGTGCACCAGTATTCAGTATGAGACAAGATCATACAATGAAGGTACAATCTATCCATTCTTTTCTTTACACATGAAAATTCAGTAAGGTATGTCTTCTATAATACATTCCAATTCTAAGGTTGAACTCTACAAGTGTATACTAAGGTATATCTAAATATCAAAAAAAAAAAAAGTAGAATAGAAGAGTAGAATGGAGTAGAGTAGAGCCACTTAGGTGCCTGGTCTTGAGAACCAGGGATGGTAGGTTGAAAAGCTTTTTTTATCCTATGGGAACTCTCCCTCCCCACCTAAGCAGCTCAAGAAAATGGACATCATGTATATAAGTGATATTTACACAATAAGGGTAATAAACAACATATACAAGAAATATAGTACTATTAATATTATAAGAGTTAGTGTCTAAAGCCTAAATATTCATACAGGAGATTATATTAAATGTATAAACTAGTAGTTTAGTTTACTACTAGTCTACTAGTAGTAGACTAGTAGTAAAATTAAATTATAGCTAGTAGGCTAAGCTATAAATGGTTATTTTATTATTGAAACAGAAGCTATGATGTAATATGTTTTAGGTATCTATCTAAAGTTCACCCTGCCAGCTTACTATAGGAAGACAAAATACATATTTGGTTTGCTATCTAATGTAAAACCCAAACTTAGTACTATATGTTGATATATATTAAAGAACCCATAAACTGAAGAATAATTAAAAATCTACACCATGTAAAATAAAAATGTAACTCACGAAAATAAGCTAACTATAGCTAGATTAGTTACCGTTAAATTAGCCGTTAATAAGCCAACCGTACCTTGCTAGCCAACAAGCTTAAACAAAACCGGTAACTAGTGTATAAAGTACAGTAGCGTAGTTTAACCCTACAATAACGGTATTAACATACATATAACAACAAATGTAAACAAAAGTGTGTATTAACGCTAGCTTCCCAAACAGAATAGAACAGACTATATTGTTAGTTATGATAAACGGTGCTGCAGCCGGCTAGATAAGCTAACGTTAGCTGTTATAACTAATTGTACCTCACTCCTCCATTTTTATCACTAATATAGAGGTGGAACCGCTCCCAGCTAAAGAGAGCTCGGGGCTCAAGGCTGCAGCGACATGTATGCCAGGTTAGCCTATAAACTAGCTTGATGAAGAGGGATAAATTAACTGAGCACATGTCCAAGCCAGGTCAGCCTGCTGTCATTAATCTGCTGTTGTTGTAGTACAGTCATGTACATAATAGTTGCACAATCATACAGTTTTTGTAATTGTGCTTCTATAGACCATTGCAGTAGCATTGAAATTATGCAGTCAAGTTTTGACTGAAGTGTTGTCTTTCAGTTTTGTTCAGAGAAGAAGTAAGTTCTATATCAAGGCCAAGAGTTTATCTCTAGATTCCACTGTGTGAAATGGATGAGAGTTTACGACTCCTAGTGGACAAGATGCCAGTCCAACACAGTGTACTTCCCCAGCCAAGGCCAGGACACATAGGTTGACTGAGCTAATGCAGATTAAGTGTCTTGTCCAGGGACACAGATGGGTAGCATAAGCAGCATTCAAACCCAGGTCTACATAGTGCTGGCAAGACAGCTCCTTAATCAGTCAATAACTTTATTAATCCCATCATTAATCCTTTATCCACTCAGCTTCCTGCTGCTCTGCAATTCAAAGGGTTCAACAAAAATTTTGCATTCGCCATTTAGGAGTTTGAGCCATTCTTTTATACAGTTCATTCATTTCCAGTGGCCACAAGTTATTTGACAAACTAAATATATGGCTTGTTTACACAAAACATCCCCTTTACAGCCAGTTAGCTTCAGCTGTGTCAGGAGATGGATACATGAGCATTCACTGGATATGTCTTAGACTTGATTCACATCGCTTCACGTCTGGGAGCCTACGGTGATGCTGTGCATTCACCACACCACCGAACTACCCTTAGGCCAGTACAGTGACCAACCAGGCAGACAAGTGATTCATACCCACTTCTCAACAGCACCCATGTACTATCTGCAGCCTCCAGATGAAACGTAGGCATCTCCTTGTGCTGTCCAGTTGCTGGGATTCTCATTCATGAGGCATCTCTGTGCTCATGCCTAGTGAAGTATGCCATATGGCCAAAATATATGTTGGCATTCCTGCAATACTTAAATGATACACCTCACCTAAGTCACTGTTTGTGTGACACTAAGTCATTCTAGGAATACCCAAGGATTCTTCAGTGAGACCAAGTACCAAATGCATCCAGTCCATGAGTCCATCGGTCATTAAGAAATGCAGACTGTACAGTAAATATATCTGGAGTAGGCAATGCTCAAAGCCTGAGTGCAAGAAGGTGAGCGAGGAAAACCACAAAAACACCCATGATGACTCTGAAGGTGTTATAAGCTTCTGTGGCTGTGATTGAAGAAACTGTGTGTAGTGCAACATTTGTCTTTTGCATCACCAGTTAAATTTCAGTGACTGTTTGCTAGAAGGCACATAAGAGACCTGAGTTTGGATTTGATCCATTTTCTTGTCTGAAAATTCTTCTGTGCTCCACTTCACTATGAAGCTGTGAGTGGTGGTGCAATGGAGCAAATTAATAATAGATTGATTAATCAGTTAACCATTGATTAATCAACAACTATTTTGATAATTAATTGTTTTGAGTCATTTAAAAATATATATCTGAATTCTTTGACTTCACCTTCTAAATGTGAATTTTTTTTTTTCTCCCTTGGTTTGTTTTTCCAGCTACTTTACTCCTATCGGGCAGTAAACTGAATATCTTTGGCCTGTGGACAAAACATGGCATCTGAAGGCCTCATCGTGGGTTTTGGATAACATTGATCAAATCTTTCAAGCTTTTTTGACATTTTATGGACCTAACAACTACAGGTAAATGTCTAGTCAAGAAAATAGTTGATAATTAAGAGCCATTACAAGGTCTGTTAGAAAAGTAACGGACCTTTTTATTTTTTGCAAAAACCATATGGATTTGAATAATGTGTGAGTGCATCAGCCAAGCTTGAACCTTCGTGCGCATGCGTGAGTTTTTTCACGCCTGTCGGTTGCGTCATTCGCCTGTGAGCACGCTTTGTGGGAGGAGTGTTCCAGCCCCCTCGGCGGATTTTCATTGGCAGGAAAATGGCCGAGCGACTGCCGCTTTGCTCCATCAAAATTTTTTCAGAAACTGTGAGAGACAGCCAGATAGAAACCATTTGGAAAATTCAGATGGCTTTCGGTGAAGATCTTACGGGCATCACAGAGATTAAGGAGCATTACAACCAGATTAAAGACGGCCCACAGCAGCTGAGGGCGCGCTGCGCTTCGAGCGGCCATCGACAGGCTGAAACGACCATATTTCCAAAGTGAAGGCTGTGTTGATCCGGGATTTCGTCTGACTACCAGAGAAATGGCAAGAGAGGTGGACATAGCACTTTTTCGGCACATTACACTGTTACAGGAGATTTTGTAATGAAAGATGTGCAGCGGAATTCGCGCATCAGGACGGAGCCGCTAATGGTGCAGAACAAAAAGCACCTCCGTGTTGGAAGTCTCACGGGACATGCCCAGCTCTTCCACCATTCTGAAGATTCAGACGGCTTTGGGTGGCTTTTCAGTCGAGTGAGTATCCGAGAAATTGTCGAAGATCTGAGTATGTCACATGTCCTGTGAGACCAACACGGAGGTGCGTTTGTTCCGCACCATTAGCGGCTCCGTGGCAAATTCCTCCGCTCCTGTTTTCATGACAGAATGTCCTTTAACAGTGGAATGTGCCAGAAAAGTGCTATGTCCACCTTTTCTGCCATTTCTCTGGTAGTCAGACGACGTCCCGGATCAACACAGCATTCAGTTTGGAAATGATCTGGTCGTTTCAGCCTGTTAATCGCCGCTCAGAGCGTGGCGCGCCCTCCGCAATTGTGCGCCATCTTTAAACTGGCTGTAACACTCCTTAATCTGTGTGATGCCCATAAAATCGTCCCTGAAAGCCATCTGAATTTTCCGAATGGTGTCCACCTGGCTGTCTCTCACAGTTTCTGGAAAAATTTGATGCATTGCTGCTCCAGCTGTTCAGACATTTTCCTCACAGTGAAAATCCGACGAGGGGGGAGGACCAGTGCTCACTCAAAGCCTGCTCGCAGGCAAATGACGCAACCGACAGGCGTGAAAAAACTCACGCATGCGCACGAAGGTTCAAGCTTGTTAGATGCAATCACATGTGATTCAAATCCATAAGGTTATTGCAAAAAATAAAAAGGTCCAATACTTTTCTAACAGACCTTGTATTTTATAAGAGTCAGGCAGGTGGTGATTTATGACCCCTTCAGATTTGTCCCAATTTTTTTTTTTCATGGGCAGATATGTTAGAAATGAACAAAAATCACTTTTTTTTTTTATCCTTGATAGGGTCCACTTTTTTAAAGCCATTTTGGCTCATTTTGACCCCAGGGCCCCCTAAAAAAAAAAAAAGCGCACCCTATCAAAGATGCAAAATGTGATTTCTGTTCCTTTCTAATGTATATCTACACATAAAGTTTTGGGGGGGCAAATCTGAAGGGGTCATGAATCACCCTAATATAAACCTGCCTGACCCTTAGAAAAACTGGCTCTTAATCAATCATGAAAATAGTCCTTAGTTGCAGCCCTCTGGTGCAACAGTCAAAAGTTGCACTTTGCACATTTTCTTCGGTCACATTATGGAATTGTTTTCTTATATTTTTCACCAGTCAACTCAGGTAGTCTGCTAATTTATAAAATATTTACGTGTTCTTCACCTTTTGTAGTTTTTAATATTTATTTTTACCAAATTTCTTGTGAGGTTATGTGTGTGTATGTTTCATGCTGTTGCCATAGCAATAAGCATGCAGCCCTGTTGGCAACTTTACAGCAGTACAGATTTGCGTTGTTCTTTTCAGCAAATCCAGCAGTACACTTATGGTGCTAAATTATCACCACAAACCTTTGCATGTAAAATTTAATTTGTGTTTATGTTGGAGTCCTGTGAGATAGTAACTCTCTTTCTAAAGGAATTCTGTTAACCGCCACATTGTTGAGCATTGACATAGGTGTGTCTGCATTCTCAAAAGGCAGTTTACAATGATTGATTTACAGTCATGTTCGGTGGAAACCAGTCACCATGCCTACAGTGAAGCATGGTGGTGGCAGCGTCATGCTGTGGGGATGTTTTTCAGTGGCAGGAACTGGGAGACAAGTCTGGATTGAGGGAAAGATGAATGCAACAATGTACAGAGACATCCTGGATAAAAACCTTCTCCAGAGCGCTCTTGACCTCAGGGTGAGGATTCATCTTTCAGCAGGACATTGACCCTAAGCAGCACACAGCCAAGATATTAAAGGAGTGGCTTCAGGACAACTCTGTGAATGTCCTTGAGTGGCCCAGCCAGATCCCAGACCTGAATCCCATTGAACACCTCTGGAGAGATCTGAAAATAGCTGTGCACCAACGCTCCCCATCCAACCTGATGAAGTTGAGTGGTGCTGCAAAGGGGAATGGGTAAAACTACCCAGAGATGGGTGCACCAAGCTTGTGGCATCACATTCAAGAAGACTTGAGGCTAATTGCTGCCAAAGGTGCATCAACAAGTATTGAGGAAAGGGTGTGAATACTTATGTACATGTGTGTGATTTTTTTTTTTTCATTTTATATTTTAAATAAATTAGCAAAAATTAAAAAAAAAAAAACTTTTTCATGTTGTTATTATGGGGTGTTGTGAGAAGAATTTTGAGGGTAACAATTAATTTACTCCATTTTGGAATAAGGCTGTAAGATAAGAAAATGTGGAAAAAGTGAAGCAAAGTGAGTACTTTACAGATCTGTGCTCCACCTCAGTGATTGTAGTGTTTTGGTGACTGCAAAGTAGGTGAGATATGTTTATCCACAGAAAACCTCTCAAGTGGAATGTAGTCATAGATGACACTTGATACAAGAGACAGCTAGTGTTTTGGTCAGACTTCATTGAGTCAGTAATTTGTCATGGAACCTGTCGGAGGGTTAACAAATGGAATTGTGCTTGCTTTGTAGCAGCGTGCATTGTGTACAATCAGGATGCAGTGCTGGATTGTCCTGACCATGGACTCTTGAGTCCTTACTGGAGCACTACTGGGGTGTAGATGTAGAGTGGTGCAGTGCAGGTGAACAATATTAAATTGACTATTTGGCTTTGATGTGAGACACTTAATGTAGCTGCTGGTGAGTTTGTCTGTTTTTCTCTGTTCACTCTTGGATTGCACTATTTTAGAAAGAGAATGATTTTTCATCTTAAGAGAGCATCTGTACAGTTTGTGCTGCCAACACATTATAATTGAGTGACATCTGGTGTCTATTATGTAAAAATTTGCATGCCAAGTTATGCTAACCAGGTCTGGGTCAGTGTGGACCCTACATAGTGAGACTGTGCTCCTAGAACTGCAGTTTTAGCCTGAGAATCTGTGCAGCAAGGACAGGGGATCGGGTGAGGATGCTGACTAAGAAAATGGGCTAAAAATAGCCAAAGATGGTCTTCATGACAGCGAATCTGTTTACCAGGCTTCAGCTCTACACTCATTTGCAGCAGATCGAAATCTCTACATGATGCAAACAGTCTAAAAATAATTTTGTGTGTGTGTGTGTTGCAGGTGTAAACATTCCACATAAAACTAGCTGCAGCCTTCAACCTCTGCAGCAAATCAAGACACTAGTGACCAGTGCAGTCTCCAGCTGTCCACCTTGGCCTTTGACTTCATTCTCAAAGATGAAGTTGAAAGAGGACATGAACCCCTTGCTACTGCAGGTCCTGCGCTCTGTGGTCTGGGTCTATTCTGCTATTACTTTCCTACCATGGTACTTTATCTCTGGAGCAGGAGCTAACTTAGAACGGGCACGCCGAGTCAAGGCTCGCTCGATTAGCGGAAACCCAGCGGGGCCTTACAGGGTCACCAACAGCCTGGACAAGCTGGTATCATGGCTCTACCCTGGGGTGGACACCCTGGACAAAATGTTTGAATATGCTTCTCGAAAGTTTCCAGAGAGACCATGTCTGGGCATGAGGGAGGTGCTCAGTGAAGAAGATGAGCTGCAGCCTAATGGCAAAGTCTTCAAGAAGGTCAGATGGCAAGCCAGTGTTATATTTGGGTGCACATAAGAGAATCAGACAAATGTCTTCGGTCATGTATCAGTGGACTGTCGTTTGTAAGTGTGCAGATTTTGATTGCTTCTGACAAATTACAGTTATTTCTGTGGTTTGCTGCTCCTGTTAGTATTAAACCTTGACCTCACACCTTATGCCATAGCTGCAAAAGTCCAGTAGAGGGCGATGTGTGATATGATACAAATCGTATGAATGGTTTAGTGTTTTGGATTCACTTTTGCATTTTTGTTTTCATGTTATGCTTTGTTATATAGTTGGATACTGTAAATTTTTAATGGGTTGGAATGTTCATCAGAAATAATTGAAGCACTTTCTTCATTGTATACAACAAACTTAAATTGCTACTAAAGGCATTACCCAATGTGTTAGAACATGGGTATCAAACTACTGTTCCAGGGTTAAAGCCGACATATAAATGTTTTTAGTCAGGCTCTCTACATTTTTAGAATTTGTTATTAAACCTTTACCACATGGTTTGTTTACTTATTTATTCATGTGCTGCCATTTTAAAAAATTGTCCTTGTTTATGTTTTAGAATTGTAGTTTGTTTTGGACTTGTTGAGCTTGTGTTTAACTGCAAGCATATGGACATTCTACAACAGCACCAAAATGTGTTTTTATGTCTTAAGTTAATCTTTAAAGATTCACATTTCATAATGGACTATACTTATTTTGCACTGAGTCTTCAAGTGAATGCTTTTCAGAGTCAACAAACTGGGCCAGTGGTCCACAAGCAGTGTGGTTCAGACCAAGATTAGACTCTGTATTAGGCATTTGTTAGTTTAGTGTAAATAATGGCAAACATTGCACAACAGCTTTTATGTCATATGTTGCAGGTCATTTTGGGGGACTATAATTGGCTGTCATATGAGGAGACTTATCAGGCAGCAAAGTGTTTTGGCAGTGGTCTGGTAGCTTTAGGCCAGAAGCCTCAGCAGAACATTGCCATCTTCTGTGAAACCAGGGCAGAGTGGCTCATGGCTGCACAGGCCTGCTTCATGTACAACTTCCGCCGTGAGTGACAAACACATGCACACTGACACATTCTTTCAGACATGTGGTATTTATAAAATACTTCACTAGCATCTGGATTCTGAATTGACAGTTGTGACCCTTTACGCCACTCTTGGACCAACAGCCATCGCCCATGGCTTGAACGAGACAGAGGTTACACACATCATCACAAGCAAAGACCTGCTTCAGACACGCCTCAAGGTACCTACTTCACAAGGAAACTGTCAGTATCCATTTGCATCATGTCAATTGTTTGCGAGTTGGACAAGCACTTCCCATTTTTAAAGAGTCTAATATATATATATATATATATATATATATATATATATATATATATATATATAATGCGCAGCAGAGGGAAACACTTTTCCTACAATCTGTCATTGCTTTGCTCTTATGAAGTGCTTCCATTGTGTTTTCTGCTGTGCATCATTTATTTTTAACATGCACCATGAGTACCAGTTCTGTGCATGCCTATGTGTACATATACATACGCACACTAATAGTAAAAGTAAGTCCCTTCGGCTGCTCCCTTGTTTGTACTCGGGGTTGCCACAGCAAATCCAAGGTGGATCTGCATGTTGAATTGGCATAGGTTTTACGCCGGATGCCCTTCCTGATGCAACTCCACATTACATGGAGAAATGTAGCAGGGGTGGGATTTGAACCGGGAACCTTCTGCACTGAAACCAAGCGCATTACCCACTTGGCCACCACCCCTGCCTCATTTTTCTAATTCACTTGTTTTTCTTGCGAATGGTTTTATTTGCATGCATCCCAGTTATTTTTCTTCTCTTCCAGGCCATACTGTATGATGTGCCAAGGCTGCAGTTTATCATTGTAGTCGACAGTAAACCAACAAAGTTGCCAGATATGCCCAGGGGTGTTGTGGTCCATAATATGGATACTGTGATGGAGATGGGATCCAGGCCTGAGAACAGTGAGTGTTTTGTGTGTTGAGATTAAAAGGGTTTGTAATTTTGTCAGTGAAATGGACATACGCTGATGGAGGTTTATGTGAAGCCAACACACTGTAAGTCCTGTGAAATCTGATGTGTCACACAGTCAACAAGAAGTCACTGTAACACTTTCCAGTACAAAATGCTGATCAATGCAATGGTGACTTGGTGATTTATTTATTTTTTTCTCCTTGAGAGAATGATAAGTTAGTCACACTAAAGGAAGTAAAAATGATCATGTTTGTCTTTTGACTAATGCAAGCGGACACTTTCCACTTGATTTCATGCAACAGCTACTGTGTGTATATCATCAGGGAGAAAATCACTTTTCTGTGTCAATTCACATTTCATAATAGACTAGACATAGACCCCAAAAGACAGAGGGGGAAAAAGTGTGTGTGTGTGTATGCATACGTAAAATTAAATTGGAATACAGTACAAAACAGAAGCGACCTACTGCTTGATTTCTCCATTTTGGAAAAAAAAATGGTATTGCCTATCCATCAGACATTAAATATTTCAGAAAGAATGTTCTCTTGTGATCAGGAGCCTTTTGCAAGAATATTCTGGCTCAATACAAACAGCACACACAACCTTTTAAACATCACATAATGTGTTCTAAACAGGATTCAGTTTCAGTTACTTGCCGCTCAGCAACCTGAGCAGTCTGCCTTCACACTTCAAGTGAACTATTGACCAGTACTCGTTGAATGCAACTGCAAATATCAGCAGTGTCCCTGCAGCCTCTGTTGATTTTTCACAAAATGTTTGATTAGGTTGCCCAGGTTTCTCTCTGGGAAAGTACCTGCATATTGGCTGGCTATGACATCCAACATTTTGTGATTTCCAGGGATGAGATTTTTCCGTGGATTTGACAGTCCTGGGGGTCGATTTTGTGAAACGTCCAAATCCGTTGAGAAATTTTTTTGTTGTTGTTGGGGGGGGGGGAGAATGCAAAAAAAAAAAAATTTAATGCCAGGAGTACCTTTTAGGGCTTTCACAGTGGCGTATTTGTAGAGCTGCTCATTGCAGCGTTTCATTTAAATACGGCCGAAATACACGCATACTCAGCCTTTAACAGTTTTCGTTCATACTTGCAGCTGCGTATGTTCACGTTTTAATGTGTGCACACAGTCGCGTGTGCCTTGCTGCACCAGTGTCAGTGCTATTTTCTGCCTCTGTGGAAGTGCACTCTGTTCTCTACTGCATGGTGTGGTGTGGCTCAAAAACAGTCATTTAACATTATTATTATTTTTTAATGCAGCGAGTGCGCGTTTATTTGAGTCACAGCTCTTTTCAGCTTTGATCAGACTGATCGATTAGGGCGTTTGATGAGCGCACCGACATGTAGCGAGTGTGCGTTTATTTTAGAGTCACAGCTCTGATTAGACACAGAGAGAGAGAGTGAGGTAGGGAGAGCGTGCGCGAGTGAGAGTGGGTTTATTTTATTTTAAGGAGTCTGATTGATAGAGAGATTTTTTTTTTTATTTTGAGGAGACTCAGACTCCTCAAAATAAAAAATCTCTCTAACAGAGAGAGAGAGAGTTAGCGCGCGCGAGAGAGCGCTTGAAACAATGTGACACAGTGAAAGTCCTCATATATAATTAGTCCAGTATGATAAAGTGAAGCAATGATCTTGTGATACAGTGTTATAGGTGGAGATCACATCGACTAAATATAAACCTTATATGGCCTGACAGTTCAATGGACATAGAACACTGGATTATACATGTACATGTATTTGAGGATATACATGTACATGTATGTTTGTTGACAAGTATGCCATGCTGAAAGTGGAGAATGCTGAAAATCAAGTAAGTCTAGTTATGAAAAAATATTTTGGTCACAAAAATACACATGTACAGTAGATGGTCTTAGTAAGGGTTTACAGTTTGAATTATAGATATGAACACCTGGCATTTATAGTAGTTTTTAATATCATTTTAGTGCAATTTACATGTTTAAAAACAGCAAAAATGCTTTGGCTTCAGGGGGACTTTGGCCCCCTGACCCCCTGGCCAGGGCTCTGCCCTGGACCTGCCGGGGCCTGTGGCCCCTGGACCCTGGCTTATTTTCCTCTGAAAATTGAATTTGCCAATCTCATCCCTGGATTCCTGTCAATATTCAGGATGTTACATAAGCTGCAAATAAGCAGTGATATTTGCAGAGGTGTATAGAGTGGGGGCAGATTCTCTCACATTTTACCAGTGTCTATTAGTGTTTGTCATGGATGTGTTCTGTGTCTGACACTGTTCAGTACGAGTATGGACTGGATGTTGGGTAGAGTTGTGGAACTCAGTGGCTTAGGTACCTTTTTGTTTGGTGTTTGTGAGAAAAAGGTTTAATGACCTTGATTTCAAATAGTATGCTGTGATATTTGTGAAATCATTGGACACCCTGATCACAACACTTGAGAAGCTGAGTGAGGAATCAAATTGTTTGGGTTTGCAGTTTTCATGGATCAAAACTAGGATCAAGGCTTTCAGTGATTTCCTGGGTTCAGGTATCAGAAGTGTATCTTTATGCGGTCAAAGTGTCAAAATTGTCACAACATTCATTTACCTTGGCAGGGACATTTATGCCTCTTTGTCCTCAGGCTTTGAAATTGAGGAACATCTGACAAGAGCTTAAGCCCCTTTCACACCGGGGCTGCTCCCGGTTGCGTCGTGCGTCGTTATGACGACGCCACGTGGCCACAACAGCACGAGGGGCGCAAACATAAATTAAACATGTTTCTTTTTTTTTTGCGTCCTCTGCTCGACACAGAATTAAGTAGTTTCTGCGCAAGTCAGAGCAACAGGACGGTACTCAGCGTGACTGGAAGCCACACACTCACAAGACAGTTACCCGACACCAATTTATGATTCCTGCTGTGTTCCATTGTTCCCGAAGTATAAATCACGCAGGATTGTTTTTATACCGTGTACTCAATGCAGTAACAATTACACGCTTAAAAAATAAAAAAAAAGACCACAGGGAAAAAAAATGCTGATTGCAGCTGCTGCTCCTCCCTGTGTAGAGCTGTCTGGTGAGGAGAGACACTGTGAAGCAGCTTCTTCTCTCACAAATGTGTTTAAATAAAATCCATAAAAGTCATGCTCACAGACTGATTGCCAGAGACCTCCAGTAAAAAGTCCGGACATCTCCAGTCCACTCACGGATGGTTTGTTCACACGCGCACATGTGAACAATTAAAAGAAAAAAAAAACTGTCTGCAGGCAGTTAATTCCTTTCTCTCCCCAAACTCTCTCATCACAGTTAAAAAAAAAAAAAAAAAAAAAAAAAAAAAAAGGACATAAGTCCTGCTCACAGACTGATTGCCAGAGACAGGACATGTCAACATCAAGTAGAACTCCAGGCAGAACTCAGAGCGCGGCCCTGCAGCTCAGCACAAGAACAAATATAAACTAGAATTGAAGTCAGAGTGCGCAGTCTGGCTGTAGCCAAACTGTGCACTCTGATTTCTCTGTGCAGAGAACCTGCAGGCTGCATTCTCACCTCTTCTCTGCTCCCTGCTGCTCGCACCTGACGCAGAAATTCCTGCTTCGTCGTGACACAACTGGGAGCAACCCCGGTGTGAAAGGGGCTTTATGGAGTCATGAGGTTGCTGCGCAGAGATGTTTGGCAATGTTGATACCTTAGGAGGCCAAAGGACCAAGTCTTTTGGGTTCTAGTGCTTCCTGTTTTACTGTATGGTTGTGAGATTGAATCCTAACCAGTCACCTCAGGTGATGATTCGGTCTCTTTGAAGAATCTTTGGGTACCGTTTTTTAATGACTTTGTATCAAATGATCAAGGAGATTCAGATGAGAAACATCACTTGCATGATCTGATATGCTGGTGCCTCAGTGTTTAGGACTCCTGCAACTGGAAAAACAAAAAACGAGGACACACAGTTCGTATGGTTGTGGCAGACGGCTGGTTACTTTGGATAGTTTGGGATGGATTGGTTGTCTGTCTGGATGGTTGTCATTCAGTTACTCAGGGTGGTTCCAGAATGTGGTGGTTACAGCTACGTCCGGCAGAACTGCATGCTCCTAGACCTGTTAATACGCCAGTAAGTAAATCCAATAGAAGTGGGGATTTGTAATAAATTGCAAACTATCTACAGTGCGTCCAGAAAGTATTCACAGCACTTCACTTTTTCCACATTTTATGTTACAGTCTTATTCCAAAATGGATGAAATATTTTTTTTTTCCTTAAAAATTCTACTCCCAACAGCCCATAATGGCAACATAAAAAAAGTTTTTCGTTTTTTTTTTTTTTTTAGTTTTTTGTGCTGTGAATACTTTCTGGATGCTCTGTGTACAGGGAAGGAAATTTCAAACTCAGATGTGCATACCGTTTTAAGGGGGAAACTAATAGCTGGATTCACAGTCCTTAATTAAGTTTTTAAGCAACAAATTGAAGAGGATCATCTAAAGATTCATCTGCAGAAAAGTGTTTTTATCTCTACAGTATAAAATGTATACATTCATAAGAGTTTATGCCTCCCAGATAATAACAGCTCATCTTGTTTACACAGATGTGTGGTATTTCTTTCCACCTTTTTTCTTTTGTATGCAGTCGCAGTAGAAATAAAGCAGCCAGTAGCATCTGACATCGCCGTCATTATGTACACCAGTGGCTCCACAGGCATCCCCAAGGGTGTCATGATCTCTCATAGCAACATCATTGCTGGCGTCACTGGCATGGCTGAGCGAATCCCGAACCTCAAGTATGGCAATATCAGATTCTCTGCTCTGTCTCAGAAACTTCCTTTTTCTTGTGACTCTGAAATCCCAGAATGGTATTCTGTGTCTATATATAAAATGCTGTTCAAACGCATATGTAACTTTTTCAAAACTGCATCCTTTCATTGACCAAACATTCTCGAGTTAAGAAACTTTGTGTCTGTTATATATTAGAATGATGATGTTTCTGTGCTGGCAGTGAAACGGACACCTATATCGGGTACCTGCCCTTGGCACATGTTTTAGAACTCAGTGCTGAATTGGTGTGTATCTCACATGGCTGTCGGATTGGTTACTCCTCCCCTCACACGCTAGCGGACCAGGTCAGTGTGTAAACACAACACACAATGTTTGTGGTGCAATAATGCCTTCCCTTAATGCATTGCAGTTGTACATTATTTAGCACTGAAACTCATCTACTGCACCAGTGCTATGTAGCAGTGATGCCAGAAGTAACTTTGTCTTGTTTCACATTCACAGTCAACAAAGATAAAGAAAGGCAGTAAAGGTGATGCCACTGTACTCAAGCCTACTCTCATGGCTTCAGTACCAGTAAGTGTTTCCTAGAAGTCACAACACAAACACATCTGTGCAGTTTTAAACATCCAAAATATCACATGAAATAAGTTCCCATGTCACTGATTCTCCATTTCATTGAGCGGGAGGTGACGCTGAAGTGGTTACAGTGGTGGGTTTGTGACCAGAGGATCTTGGGTTCAAATCCCCATGGGACTGGTATTTCAGGGCCCTTGGACAAAGCAGGTGGTGTTGGGGGGGTAATTTTGGGTTTCAGCTTTTTTTGTTTTTCACCACTTTCATCCCTGAATATGTCAATGGTGAGTCATTTTTGTGCAGATTAAAGTCAGTAACTGGGACTCCTGTCTTGTTGCGAGAAAGAAACGAGAATCGTCCTCCGTTCTGTTCACACAGCTCCAAACGCTGCACGGCTGTCTGCCAAGTCAAGTTAGAAGGATAGAGTCCAGTTGGAATTAATAACTTCAAAGCGAAACACCGTTTTATTTATGTCCAGAGATCAAGGATACAGTGACCAATTTCATATTTATTTACTTTAAGACTCAATGAAATACATAGAAAACCTGTAAAGCCTACTTTTAGTACAAAATTCACAAGAGGTATCGATAAGGGAATCGATAAGCAGAATTGATAATGGCATCGATATCAATAAAATCTTATCAATACTCATCCCTACTTATAACTCGAGTGTGAAATGGCTAAAATCAACAAGGAGATAAACAGTGTATCTTTGCTGATACGTGACTGAAAGTAGTGTATTTGTCACACTGTTAGCTTGTCATATAGTCCTGCAGTGCTCATAGTCATATAGTCCTGCACGTCAGGCCAGACACGCCCGGCACGCGTGTCCTGTAACTATATAGATATTAAAATGGGAATAGTGGTTTTTTTTTTTTTCCTTTCTCTCTCTCCTATTTTACACCACGTCATAAAAATATCAAAGGTTCAGAAGAGTTCTAGTCCAAAAATGGGGTTTTGAAATAATCAGCATGTTAGCTTTAAGTTATGTGCATTTTTTTTCCTCTCATTTATTCAACTGTTGTGTGTAGGAGATCATGGATAGAATCTATAAGAATGTAATGACTAAAGTGGAGGAGATGAGCAAATTCCAGAAGACGCTCTTCGTGTTGGCTTACAATTACAAGTTGGAGCAGGTGTCCAAGGGTTACAGCACACCACTGTGTGACAGGTAACATACACACAAACAGAGCAAGGCACCTTCTGTTTGAATGTGCTCCCTCCCCTTTAATCCATATGGAAACATTAACCTCTGTTAGAGACGGCTTATAACTGCGTATAAATGATTAATTCTTTCTTTTTCTACACCCAGTCTCTACAAACAGTGCAAAGGATTGTGGTCTACCACTTAGCCTTGTCACTAGTATCCAAAGTCTTACTGCATATGGAAGAAAAAAGTGCTGCATTAGATATATTTGACATTTCTAAAAATGTGAGAATATTAACATTACCATCATGCATATAAACAAAGATTGTGAAGTTGCTCTCTTTGCAGTTATTACTGTAACACAACTTATATTCACTTCAGTCTTCCAGGTAGAAGGTTGATTAAAGCTATGTCCAAGCAATAGGATTTGCAAAGAAAATAGAAATATACAGTAAGTTGTATCAAATCTGCAGGTGGCGCTGTTTGAGTGAGAACCAACACGCTAGCATTAAAACTGTGACCTGCATTCAGGCAGGGTTCTTTCATATGTCTCATATTCAACACTCAGCATAATTTACACCATGTTTAACTAATTCTTATGGTAATTTAATTCATCAAAATTGTAACTTTTTTTGTTGTGGTTATTATTCATCTGTAAATTAGTCCTGCGACTAATTCTTAAATGTTCAGAATTGGCCCTGACATTTCACAAGCATTTTTTATCCTTTGATCGATTTTAATTAAATTCTTATAGCAGGTAGTCAGTGTTTGGTTTGCTTAAAAGGATGCAGAAGATCCTGTGTGAGATGGTTGTTGTGGCAGTACCATGCCAGAAATGAAAGATTTCAGCAAAGGGCACTCTCATTTGGAGCACTGCTCTAAATGTGAATCATTCCTTGTTAACGATTTTTCAGTTCTGCTGTCATTCTGCACAGCGCGGTATGAGCCAGTATCTGGAAGCCATTGAAACTGTTCACGACACATAATGACTTACTCAGTACTTCTCTTCCACCTCTCATTGCTCATTGTGTCTGTTTTATTTCATTCCCCTTGTTCCTGTCAGGTTTGTGTTCAAGCGGGTGCGTGCACTGTTGGGAGAGAACATACGGCTGCTGCTTTCTGGTGGCGCACCCCTCTCCCCGGCCACTCAGCGGTTCATGAACATCTGTATGTGCTGCCCCGTGGGTCAGGGATACGGTTTAACAGAGACCTGCGGAGCCGGCACGATCAGTGAGGGTAATAAGAGTGTGGATTTTGTGGCGAGAAGAAAGAGATGTGCATGTTTTGCTGTCCTGTGGGAAGAGGGAAGCAGCTGAATGATTTTTAATAATTGTCTCCTTTCGCCACATAACGGCTCTGCTGGTGTTTTTTAGCTTGGGATTACAGCACAGGACGAGTTGGTGCGCCGCTTGTTTGTTCAGAGTTCACACTGAAGGACTGGGAAGAGGGTAAGCCAGATGGCAACAACCCAGCTTTAGAGAAACCGTTTGCATCTTGTTTCTTTCTAAACAGTCTGTTCTCTGCTCCTCTAGGGGGTTATTACAGTACAGACAAGCCCAACCCACGAGGAGAAATTCTGATTGGTGGGCCCAATGTAACAATGGGTTACTACAACAACGAACAAAAGAACTGCGAGGACTTTTTTGTGGATGAGACTGGTCAGCGGTGGTTCTGCACTGGCGATATCGGAGAGTTCCATCCTGATGGATGCCTCAAGATCGTCGGTTTGTAAACAACAAAATGTGCTTATTTGTGCTGTACATGGTGCCAAGGATACACCTTTTAGGATTTCAGAATGAATTACTCCAAGTCAATACAGAACGTTAAAGAATAAAATTCAAAATAAATAAAGCATCCAAAAAATATCTAAACGCCATCAGGAAACAGCAGATGTTTGATGCTTTTAGCACAGTCATACAGCACTTCCAAAAGACTGATGTCATACAAATGCTGGCTAATGACTGAACCTTGGGTTGTTTTATGACTGTAAAACCTTTTTTTTTTTTTTTTTTTTTAAGGCTTAATGGGTCATTCTGTCTCAAATCACCCCCAAAAAGAAGTGATTTTAAATTTCATCCTCTCAGATTGTGATTTTAAACCTTATTCATTCAGATTTTAATGGAATTTGGTATATAGGGGGAGGTAATGGTCTTGTGGTTAAGTGTTGGGCTTGAGACCAGAGGAGCCTCGGTTCAAATCCCAGCCTGACCGGAAAGTCACTAGTTCACCCCTAGTTGCTCCCAGTGAGTGCCTTCTATGGCAGCACCCTACCATCAGGGTGAATTTGAGGCATTATTGTTGTAAAGCGCTTTGAGCATCTCATGTTGATGGAAAAGCGCTATATAAATGTAGTCCATTTGTATGGGTAGTCTTTGGTGGGGAAAAGGCTTATTTTCTAATTTCAGCTCAATCGGACCAACAGTTCCTGAGATATTGCCATTTTTATTTCTTTTTTCCACTTTTTTGCAAAAAAAGGAAGCTGAAATTCAGATGACCATAACTCAGCAACCAATGGTGTGACTTTCAAAAGAAAGGATTTTACATAAGGAATCCAAATCTGACAGAATATTTAGTCATGCTGATCTTTTGACCTACTTTTTGACCTTGAAATTGACAAATTGGGACAAATTATATTGCGATTCTCTTAAGTGAAATTGTAGCCCCGTATGTTCTGTAGAACATAAAAAAAAACCTGTGAGGGTTAAGTTTTTTTTTGTTTGTTTTTTTTTGTTTGTTTGTTTTTGTTTTTTAGCTTTCAAGCAATTTGAAATTGAAGTTGGCATACCTGTTGCAAAAATCAGTGTCTCCATATTTTCTACATACAAAAAGCACGGGTTTCATGAACATACATGTGGTTTGGCAATAAATCTGATCATCAGATCAGTTCCTGAATATGATGAAAGCTGTCAAAATAATTATTTAAGTATGTATATCATCCTGAAGTCTCTCCAGGAGAACTCCTGCAGTAGCCATCCTCGTCCATGTCAGCGGGCCATTTTGAATAGTGACTTCTGAAAAGCTCCTTCCCAGGAGATACTGCAGTTTCTTGTGGAAGATGATGTCAGATATGGAGCATTTATAACACAGTGTACATCAGTTTCTGGAATCCAGCACTGAGCATCCTTTGGTGGCCAATGAAATGTTCTTGCTTGTCCATAAGGGTGTATAAATCTTATTCTGAAGTCACCAAATTCCTCTTCTTCCTATCAATGGAAGGTCATCGTAGATGCAGCACACAGAGCTCTATGCATGAACTAAGGGTACACATAAATCATCACCGCCTTCATTACCAGGGCCTTGGATCTCTACTAAATTTGGAGTATTTTTCTGGTTGCTGAGTTTGTATGCTTGCATAGTTTTGAGAATGACGGACAAAATGATGGTACTGAAGAGTTCTCTTGATTGTGTTGGCTAAATCAAATCTTGGTTTTAGTTTAGTTTCACAGAGATCGACCTCATCTTGTTTAACATGAAAGAATTGGATTCCTGGGATATTCTGTTCACAGTACTCAAACATTGATTTGGTACTGTTGAGTCAAACGCTGTAGACTTGTGCTTATGACCAGTCTTTTGATGGTGCCACCAATTCCATCACAGGCACTCCTCCTGTGTGAGGTTGCAAAGAAATTCCATTCTCCTAGGAGGCCAAAACCTTCCTCATGGTAACACAGATGTATAAAGTTGTGCTTATTTTTGTACTGACCACCACATCCATCAGTGAAATAATGCACTTTTTGTAATTTTGGCAGCTATGTTTTTTGTAATATCACTTCCTTGAGGAATGTGTGAACAGTCACACTGGTACAGGTATCACATACATCCTATATGAAGAAACCACATACAATGCTCTATTCAGGTGTGAGTATGCTAACTTCAATTTGAAATTGCTTGAAAGCTAAACATTTTACCCTCTCAGTTTTTTAATATGTTATACAGAACATATAGGGCTACAATTTTCATTCAAGAGTATCACAATGTAATTTGTCCCAATTTGTCAATTTCAAGGTCAAAAAGTAGGTCATAAGGTCATTATGCATAAATATTCTCAGAAGATCAAATAAATGTCAGATTTAGATTCCTTATGTAAGATCCTTTCCAAAGATACCTTACTTTTGAAAGTCAGACCATAGGTTGCTGCGTTACGGTCATTTGAATTTCAGCAGCTGCGCACTTTTTGCCAAAAAAGTGAAGAAAATAAATTACAATATCTCAGGAACTGTTGCTCCAACTGAGCTGAAATTTAAAAAAGTAGATGTTTCCCACCAAACACTACCTATATACCAAATTTCACCAAAATTTGACAGTGTGAGGTTTAACCCATTGAGTGAAACGTGATGGAATGGCCCAAATGGCTGAATGTAACAACTTCATTAATTATTTAATCTTCTGCATTTAGCTTGCATCAAATTTTTTCTGACTGGGGAAAAAATTTAATCTGTGTAACAGGCAAGTGATTGTTGTTTGGTTGGAACGCTTGTAAGTTGTGAATAACTAGAATTTAAAAAAAAAAAAAAATTAAGCACACCATTGAATCAGTGCATCAATGTGGTGATTTTAGGCTATAAGTAAACTACAGCACTCACAGAGTGTATACCTCCGGTTTGAACTTTGTAACTACAGGACATAGAAACAACATCAAAGCATCCAGTGGATAAATATGTATATATGTGTATATATGTATATATATATAATATGGGGCTGAGAATTTTGATGTTATCACCCACTATTCATTTCAACATCATCTGTTTAAACAGATCGAAAGAAAGATATGGTAAAACTGCAGGCAGGAGAGTTTGTGTCTCTTGGAAAAGTGGAGGCTGTATTGAAAAACTGCCCACTGGTCGACAACATCTGTGCCTACGCCAACAGGTAAAACTCTGCACTGTAATTCCAGCTCGCGTCTCTCATATGGGAAACATTATCACTTAATATTTGTTTTTAAAATAATCAATCACACTGACTGTTCTGATTTTCAGTGATTACTCGTATGTGATCAGCTTTGTGGTGCCAAACCACAAGCAGCTAGTGGCACTAGCAGAGCAGAATCAGGTGACGGGCACATGGGAGGAGATTTGCAACAGCCCTCAGTTGGAAAAGGAGGTTCTTCACATCATCACAGAGGTCGCTGTCACAGGTATAAATGAGAAGTATTTGGTGAATTTTTTTTTTTTTTTTAAACTATTGAGGCTGCTTATTATTGTCATGCAAAGAACATGATGCAAATGTGCAATAGCTCATCTGCGGGAATTATTAGAGTGACGTGCTTCCAGCAACATGTTTGTCCCTCAGAAATGTAATGTATTTTCCTCCCCATCCAGGAAAACTGGAACGATTTGAGATCCCCAAGAAAATCCGCCTGAGTGCAGAGCCTTGGACACCAGAGACCGGCTTGGTTACCGACGCGTTCAAACTGAAACGCAAGGAGCTGAAAACGCACTACCAAGAAGATATCGAGAGGATGTATGGTGGAAAATGAGATTTGGACACGCTTCAGAAGACACACGTATTTACACACATGCACACGAAGCGCGGAGGCCATGACCAAAACTACTGACAAAGTGAGTCATATACTTTAGATATAAGAAACCCACAGTAATAGACACAAAATAACCAACCCAAGCAGCTCCTCCTCAGCTTCCCGCTGACCGGCTTCCATCAAAGCAGGGCCAAAGTCTTGAATCCAGCTTAAAGCACTCCCTTTCTGTCAATTCCAGAAGGCAGAAGAGCCCCTAAAGATAAGTGAACCTGCCAGACACACTTGGTGTAATGCATTCACTGTTAGTCTTTGATGGCTTTAGCCCTTTGTGTTGGCATGACAACCAAGGTGGTACATAAAGTTGGATGTCTGCACAACTTGAAGTGAAACAAATGTTAGCTTAGTGTACCTGTATTTATGTCAGAGCACCCTTACTGTTGCTTTTTTGCTTTTTCCCCTCTCCTCCACTGATGTTTGGGGAGTGTGGTGGCATGATACCCAGAACGACATGAAAGAGGGCTCCCTCTTGGGTTTTATGTAACATTCGGGTTGGAATCTGTGCAGGGAATGCTATGTTTTAGATTTATTTTATTTGTCATTGTTTCCTTCATGTATTTCTTTTTCAAGTATACAGCGAATCCAGAAATGATCAAGTTGTAACTACCATATGTGTCTCTTAATTTGAGTGCATAACCTGAAGTGTAGCCCTAGGTGTGTGCAGATTGACTCGTTTGCCCATATGAATGTGAAGCAGCCCAATAAGCATGCTCAACTCATCAGAACACCGCGTGCCGTGCTTGCAAAGCCTTCGATGCTACTCAAGGGGGTATTGACCTCTCAAGGTTGATGGGTGTCCACATCATTCACCTCAGTGACTCGCAGGCCATCTACTTTGGATTCTTAGGCTAATGAAGTCATGTGAATGGCAGCAAAACTTCAATTCAGAGTCTGAGAAACACTGAAAAGAAAGAAAATAAGCAAAATGGTTTCACAAGACTTTCGCTGATCTATTATCTGTTCACTGCATCTTCAACTTCACCTGTGCAATGATGTATCCCAGCTTAAATCTCACATAAATGTTTCTGTCCACAAAAGTACCATTAAAGTTAGGTTGGTACTCTTTGGTGTCCCCAATTGGTGTCTAAATATGGCATTTTCAGCAGCACACTTTAAAATCATGTTTGTGTCAACAACAATTTGGTTTTCCTTCCACCTGGAGGAGTTCAAGCCAGTCTGCATTATCCTTTGCTCATTGACTTTGTGTCTGTAATTTTACTGTCCATGTCACCTTCATAAATTTTTAGTTACAGTGTGTTTTAGTATTTGTGAAGTCGGGGTCCTGGCAACACATCACTTGGTAAAATTCAGGGTTTGGAAATACAGCAGGGTAGATTACCGGATTTCTTTGTTTGTGGCAGATGGTGCTATATTTTGTCCAGGAACATTTATCTTGAGCTAACCAAGTTCCGTGTCTGTGGTTTGTGAGGTTTTCCTCTTTAAATATTGCTTGAAGGTGAGAGAAATAGATTTGAATGTACACACGGTCTTGCGGTTTTAAAAGACTAGTGGATCACAGACGGTGTTTGTGGTCACATGGGGATAGGCATTTCAGAATAAGCTAGCTGATTGTAAAGCAGCGCCAGCTGCAGAAGAATCACAGATGGTAATTTCCAAGTCTGCTACAAGTCCGTGTCAATTCCAGTGTAGAGATCAGACTCACTCGAGCAAATGCATAAATTAATTTATATAAAATGGAAATTTTTGAAAGTCAGATTTTTTTTCTCCAAAATATTTGTTTCCTTTTTATCTGAATATTTTCAGGTAAATGTGATTATTCTACCGATTGAAGAACATCAATATAGACTTAAAGTACTTTTTATTGAGATGATTTAAAAAAAAAAAAAATTTTATATACACGTTTTAAAATTACAAATAGCAGTTGTATTTGTGTTTTTGTTTTTTTTTTTAGTTTCAATATAATTTGTAACTTTTTCATAAATCTGATTTTGGCAAAATTTGGTTTCATAATTATGATGCCAGAATGCATCACGGCCGTGTTCACACCGGACACCACACAATGCCACAAATTGCCACCATCGCCCGGTGTGTCGCTTTGCTTGAGCCACGTTCACACCGGAGGCCACAAATTCATCATTTGCTGCAGGAGCCGCGTCTGGATGATGGTCACTTTCAGCGGTACTTCCACCTCTCCGGGACCCAGTTTGAGGACCTCCTGTCCCATTCGCGCGCGCACATGTGAACAAACAAAAAAAATAACTGGCTGCTGCTGCAGTTCATCGCTCTCCCCTCAATCTCTGTTGTAATTGTGTTATAAACCAGTCACCATTTGTTTTATTATACATCTGTGCTGTTAATAAAATTATCTTCATGGACGATTCGTTTGCGCGCACATGTGAACAAAAAAAACCACAAACTGGCTGCTACTGCAGTTGATCGCTCTCCTCTCCAACTCTGTCAAATTGTGTTACATAAATAAGGACAAAAGGGACATAAGTCCTGCTCACAGGCTGATTGCCAGAGACAGGACATGTCCACCATCAAGTATAAACTCCAGACATGTCCACGTCACTACATATCCAGTCCCTGATTGGTCCTCGCGGCGCAACAAGACGAAAAAGTTCAGATTTTTCAACTTGGAAGAGGGTGACGCGATGCGATGCAATGCAACGCAATATCACACCAATCGCTCAGAATCGCTTTATTCGTGTTGCTTGATTTGCGTCCATTGCGTGGCTTGAACTTTTGTGGCGCCACAAGGCATCCTTCCATAGGGATTACATGGCAACCTGTAACCGCTGTCGCTCGCGTGGCGTCCGGTGTGAACGCGGCATTAGGATCTGGGATTGTGCTGCCTTAAACTGTTGCACGAAGGCTTCTTGGCTACGATCCCGATCACGTACAGATACAGAAAGTTTACGATTTTCTTGTGTTAGCTAACTGATCACTGCAAACACCAGAATAACCTTGTATCTAGGAGTATGGGATGATTTTTGCATGTTTCTTTCTCTCTCTCTCATTACGTTCTCTTTGGATGTGTGACATTTATATCAGTGTAGCTGCAACTCATGTCTCCTTAAATCTGGATTCTCATTTTAAACTCGTCTTGGCGTGGTGATGGTGGCACGGTAAACTCAGGTCTGCATCGTCACTCACTTCCACAAACTTGTGTGCAGCTCTGCATATCACACGCTTGCTGCACATCGTCACAACCTTATGTGTTTGACTACCAGGCTCTGTATTTCAGCTACAGATGAGTGAGCGTGCCCCCCCCCCCCCAAAAAAAAAGTGTTTTAAAAAATAATTGAAGTATGACTAACCCTGGCATCTGCACCACACTAAGTCCATCCATGAAAATGTAAGTTGTTTTTTTTTATTGTTACCTCTTTTTGTGTTTATTGAATGTTCAAATGTTTTTGAATTATTATATTCTGTTCATGTTAAGTGTTTGGTTTTTTTCTATTTTTGTATTGTCCTTTTTTACCTTTTTTTGTTGACCTTTGTTTACAATCTTTGGTTCTTCCATAAAGTTAAAACATTTGTAATTCTGAGTGAGTTTACAATGTTGATGAGCTACAGTCAGGTCCATAAGTATTTGGACTGACAGGTTTTTTTGTGTGTGTGTGTGATTTTTGCCTCTACACCACCACAGTAGACATGAAACAATCAAGATGTGCTTGTAGTGTAGACATTACATTTTAATTCAGTAATGTATTAACCATTTTGTAATTAGCCATTTTATGCACACTGCCTTCATTTTCAGAGCCCATAGGAAATTGGACAAACTAAATATGAGGTGTATTTTCAATAGAAATCATCACTTATATATGTATTTTTCTTTAGACAAGCCAGACAAACATTTCGAGTCTGTGAATATGTCTTGGAGTTAACTGACTTCAATGATTAAGAAATGCAAACAGTATGATAAATCTGTCTGGAGGAGGCCCTTATTAAAAACTGAGTGATCATGCAAGAAAGAGACCAGTGAGGGAAGCCACCAAGGCACTCAGACAAAACTGAAGGAGTGTGCACAGTGCAACATTGGTCTGTTGCATCACCAGGTTTATGGTGGAGTGAACCAGGAGAGGATTTTCTTAAGAACAGGTGAAATTTCAGCGACAGATTTGATTTGATCTGTTTTCTTGTGTTAAATTTGTTCTCTGCTTCAGTCCACCATGGAGGCAAAATGACAAAATTGTCACAACTGCTTATGGACCGGACTGTTCTACTCAGTCTGCCCTTGGACTTGATAGTATAGAAAAAAAATTTCAATAAGAAAATGGTCTGGAGTTTTTTTCTTCTTCTTCTCTCTTTCTACCTTGATATTGTTCCTTCCCTCCCAGAGTACACTGGACTACTGTAACTGTTGAAGTCCTTCCTACATATTCCTTCAATTATGACCAGTTCACCTTGAGGATGTCTCCAAGGAAACCTTTGAAACGTAGTTAGCTTTTTCCACAGCTGTGCATTTTGGCTTTTCTTAGTTGATCTAGTTGGATAGTTTATTTGCTTGTTTGTGTTTTTTTTTGGATCGAGGAATATAAAATGAATGTGCAATATTTATACTGAAATTTTGAAGTATGTAGAAACACAGCCAGAGTGTACTCCTTTTGTGTATGTGAATGCTGTTTCTTTCCACTCCAGTGCATAAGGGAAGGCCTGATGTGGCAAATATATGTAGGAATAAAGAAAAGCATTGTAGACAGGCACTGACATGAACATTTGAACATACTGTTAAATAATGTAATATCCTTTTAAGGCTGTATAGTGAAAAATTGGCTTTGTTGTTCCAGCGCATGAGGAAAAATGTGCAAGTGTACCAAAGTATTTGAAAATGAGATATTTTGACTGGGACTGTAGTTGAAGAACTGAAGAAACTTATTTGGTATGAGTACAGGCTTTTTTCCACTTGTAAGTACATAGATAAGACTTAAGTTGGTGGAAACATTTTTGTATCTGACTCTGTATGTGTGTACGATACTGTGTGCGATGTATATAAAAATGGTCTACAGCATATGGACTCATCATCCTCTACTTTTAAAGGGGTCATTGGACATTTTTCAACCTGTGTGTTATATATAGAAGCTGTGGGGTTCACTCGGTACAAAAATAATTTGGTGCAGTATTGATTTAGAATGCAAACACAGTAGCTGGCTAAGTGGGTATGGAATGCGATTACATGGGGTAAGCTTAAAAACAGCATACCGCTCTTTGTTTGAAAGGAACAGGTGAAATTGACATTGGAACTGTCCAGTAGCATTGAGAGGATCCCTACAGAACTAAATGTGAAGAAACGTAAGATGTTTTATGCCATTTGCCACTTACTTTAGCCTTGCTGTCATCAAAAGTTGACTGCCAATGAGGGTCTTGAAAATAAACTTCTCATCACGGTTGATTTGTAATAACTGAGTGGACAGCTGCACCAATGGGTGGCCAAAAGGCTAAGGGAGCAGCTAACTGTAAAGCTGGTCATTTTAAAAACGTTTTTAGTGATGGAAACATACACCTGTTTAGCTGCTCTTGTCCTGTCAGATGCTTCTAATTACATTTTTGCTTGATTAGTGGTGAGAAGAAGTGGTTTACTTGAGTATTTTTAGCTTGCCCTGTGCCACAACATAGTGCAGACAGTTAGCCCGAGACATTGGTAGCTTTGTAATTCAGTACTGCACCAATGAAAAAGATTTTTGCACAGATAGAGAAGATGAACCTTGCCACTTCTACAAATAGAAACCATGTTGATAAATGTTGAACTTCCCCTTTAAGGGGGTGGTGGTGATGGTCTCTGTGAACATCTAGCATATAAGGTACCTTCAGTTACTCAAACATCCACTAGCTCAACAAAGAAGGACTGTTTTAGCTTGAAAAGGTTTATTATTCCGAGTATGAAGGGAGAAATCCATCCTTCCCTTGAATTTTTGTTTTGTGTTTTTATAACACGTCTCTTTAAACTTAAGTGAATCGGAACCTTACTGTCCTGTTTGCTGCTTCGCTCTGCCTGAATAGAGGTGGCTAGTTGCCTTCTTACACCCTCCACCTGTCTGCAGAGAATAAGAATGTGAAGCACTCCCATGTGTCGTTTCTTACTATTTAGCTAATGAAAAGAAAAAGGTGGATGGTGTAAAGGTTAAATTCACCAATCCTATTTTTTTATTTTTTTTTTATTTTTTTTTTTTGTAAATACGCAGAGGGGAAGAAACCATGATCAAAAGTTCATTTAAAAATAATACCAGTAATTACTGTAACATTCTTTTGTTACTGACCATGTCTGGGTCTTCTTGTTTTGTAAGCTGGACTAAAGTGTCTCCTTCCTTATTTATTTGTGATTGGGCCTTGGAACTTATGTAAAGAAATAAATATTTGTGTTATAAATAGCATCCGTCTTTGTGTGTTTGTGTGTGTTAGCAGCGTATGAACACCTGAATGAATTCTCTGAGCCACAAAGTGCATCCGATATGATCCACAGCTCGATTATCATCATCCTGAAAGCAGAGTTTCCATGACAACGAAGGCCAGCAGCGCGTCTTCTGTGAATTGTGTTTCATGGTGCGTCAATGCAAACGGAACATGCCGTTCTGGGAGTCGATTTTTCATTAGAACTGGTAAATAGTTTTTCTTTCAGGCCAACTCGTAGACAGTGGCTTCGAACTTTTATCAAGTCTGGAATGGCTGATGTTATTGTTCCATCAGTGTGCACATACAGTAGTGTTCAGAATAATAGTAGTGCTATGTGACTAAAAAGATTAATCCAGGTTTTGAGTATATTTCTTATTGTTACATGGGAAACAAGGTACCAGTAGATTTAGTAGATTCTCACAAATCCAACAAGACCAAGCATTCATGATACGCACACTCTTAAGGCTATGAAACTGGGCTATTAGTAAAAAAAAAAAAAGTAGAAAAGGGGGTGTTCACAATAATAGTAGTGTGGCATTCAGTCAGTGAGTTCGTCAATTTTGTGGAACAAACAGGTGTGAATCAGGTGTCCCCTATTTAAGGATGAAGCCAGCACCTGTTGAACATGCTTCTCTCTTTGAAAGGAAAATGGGACGTTCAAGACATTGTTCAGAAGAACAGCGTAGTTTGATTCAAAAGTTCAATGGAGAGGGGAAAAATTATATGCAGGTGCAAAAAATTATAGGCTGTTTATCTGCAATGATGTCCAAAGCTTTAAAATGGACAAAAAAAACAGATGCTTTGAAGAAAATGTAAAACAACCATCAAAATGGATAGAAGAATAACCAGAATGGCAAAGACTGTCTTTGATCGGCTCCAGGATGATCAGACAGTCTGGAGTTACCTGTAAGTGCTGTGACAGTTAGAAGACGCCTGTGTGAAGCTAATTTATTTGCAAGAATCCCCCGCAAAGTCCTTCTGTTAAATAAAAGACGTGCAGAAGAGGTTACAATTTGCCAAAGAACATATCAACTGGCCTAAAGAGAAATGGAGGAATATTTTGTGGACTGATGAGAGTAAAATTGTTCTTTTTGGGTCCAAGGGCCGCAGACAGTTTGTGAGACGACCCACAAACTCTGAATTCAAGCCACAGTTCACAGTGAAGACAGTGAAGCACGGTGGTGCAAGCATCATGATATGGGCATGTTTTTCCTACTATGGTGTTGGGCCTATATATCGCATACCAGGTATCATGGATCAGTTTGGATAATCAAAATACTTGAAGAGTTCATGTTGCTTTGTGCTGAAGAGGACATGCCCTTGAAATGGGTGTTTCAACAAGACAATGACCCCAAGCACTAGTAAATGAGCAAAATCTTTGTTCCAAACCAACAAAATTAATGCCTCGCAGAAGTGAAGAAATCATGATAATCTGTGGTTATACAACTAAATACTAGTTTAGTGATTCACAGGATTGCTAAAAAAGCAGTTTGAACATAATAGTTTTGAGTTTGTAGCGTCAACAGCAGATTATACTGTTATTGTGAACACCCCCTTTTCTACTTTTGTTTACTAATAGCCCAATTTCATAGCCTTAAGAGTGTGCATATCATGAATGCTTGGTCTTGTTGGATTTGTGAGAATCTACTGAATCTACTGGTACTTTGTTTCCCATGTAACAATAAGAAATATACTCAAAACCTGGATTAATCTTTTTAGTCACATAGCACTACTATTATTCTGAACACTACTGTACCTGTTGCAGAGTATTAGACAGTTAATGTGTGCAACAGGGAAGTACCACCACAAGCAGCATTTCATTTGTGGAAATGTAACCCATAACTGACAAAATGGATGGGGGGAAATGGCTAAAATTATGGGCGTGGCTACAGATGGGCATGAGACATTTCCACGCATGCCCAGTGGTAGCGCTGAGTGTGGTGCTCAACACGGAGTGCCTATGAAAGAATTGTAGTAGAACGAACCATACAGACGAGCACGAAGTCATTCGCTGAACAATTTGCTTGAACCACCATGTTATTTTAAGAAATTGAATCAAGTTCTGCAATGTAAACAAAGAAATGTGCTGTCTCGATCATAAAGGTTTGGACGGGGGGGAGCTGCTCAGACTGTCCAACTACTGAATGCTTCAGAATCATCGGACCATACACGCTGCCTGGGTGATAATTGTGCTGACTCAAAAGTTTGAAGTAATAATAGTTAGAAATACTCAGTTTCAGTGCAGAAGAATGCAGTTTTTAAAGCCACCTGCTGAATGTAGAGTTATTTAAAGCTGCAGTGTGTAAGATTTAGTTATGTTTATTATCATAAATGGAATATAGCATTCATAACCATTAGTGTTACTACTTGCAACTACAAATTGATATTTTCATAAACTTTGAATGAGTCCTTCATATCTACATGGGAGTGTTTGTTTTTTGCAGTATGGCCAGAAGGCCATACTGAAAGTAGATGGATCAGTGATTGCTCCTCTATGCTGTATAGGCAAGGAATCATGAATAACCAACCACCAAAGAAGTGAAAACATGAAGCGAGACAAAGTTGAGACGCACTCTGCAACCTCACCACTAGATGACGCCATATCCTACACTTATCTTTAAAGACAAGGATACTGGATTTCACATACTGGAATTGATTTTCACCCAAAAAGTAAAATACAAACGCACCAAAAATTCCAGGAATCCCTTTTTCAAGATGGGAGATGAAAATATATTAGAAACTACCTCAGTGGCCTCTATTGTCTCACCTCCCATGTTTATGGTTTTAACAAGGTATTGCAATACTACTGTTGCAGCACCATTCTGTGATTATCCATATTGTATCTGTGATTTTACTTTGTTATATCCCAGGTCAGGAGATGGGAAATGTTATTCAAAGATTCAAGTCCTGAATCACGCACTAAATTAAAACTGCTTTTACAAGTCATTTGATGACGAAGAGCACAGAAATCTTCTCGATGAAATTTGATCCTGCATTATCCAACTATAAATAAATAAATTCAAACTAGTGTCAGTGATTTTGAGTCTTTCAACCTACTCAGGAAGTTCCCCTGATTTACTTTTTCAGGAAGAAGCTGGAAGATATTTCACCAAGTGTCAAAAACTTATATTAAACACATTTTAAACATCAATATTGTAGTCAACTTTTTTTTCTTGATAAAGTTTTCATAGGGGGTGGCTTGGGTAACCTATGTTGCTTCAATAACCATGCCATCATCAGTATAGCCAAAATCGCCACGCTATCAATACCCGCTAATTAGTGCTAACGGTGCTAACATACAAGTTAAATAACACACGATAATTTTACTTAACTTTCAAGCAACCGAGTAGGGTAATTAATGACCCCGATCATATATTTTTGTGCACCATTTTTCTAACTTTAATCAGAAAATAGTTTCCTATCATGAATTTGTCAGTCTAATTGTCCTGCATTTGTTTATAGAATTTTGCAAGAATCGGCCAATCCCCTGGGAAGATTTGTGAGATTTTTGGCATTATAGCTTCAGGTGGTACTGTAATTTGCCAACTCAAATCATTATATTTTACTGTTTTGCGGGGAAGCATGGCCAGCAGACCTAAAATAGCAAGATATACAGCTACACAAGCACTGAGACTCATTCTTCATGCCCAGAGTGAGGATGAAAATAGCTCATGATTGTCACAAAGGATGACTTAATGGTTCATTGAGATTTGTGTTCAAGTACTGGCATATTTGCTAGTCACCGATTCTTCTATATTTGAGGCGACAATTATCCTACCATATTAGTCTCTAAAATAGCTTGTTTGCTTGAGGGTTAATGGAAATAAATGACGCACAGACGTACACAGTTTGTGATCACAATTAACTACACAGCAAGCCATATCATATATTTGTGATAAAATGCTCAAAAAGGACAAACCTTCTTGAGTTCTCCCCTGCAACTTATTACAATATTAACCAATAGCTAGCAGCCATTGCTAGCTACTGTTGGTTGATGGCTAGTTGTCACTGACACTGACCACAATCCTAATTATTCATAAATTTATGTTGTAAAATATGTCAGTCGGATGAGTTATTTAGAAATCACAGCCACTCCCCACATCCATTGTCATGAATGAGGAAACTCTATAGATTCAAATTTCAAATTTATTTTTAATTTATATAACGCCAAATCGCAAGGAGGCTGCCTCAAGGCGCTTCACAAACATCATTTAAAAAGCAGAACAAAATGAATTAAAGAGTAAAACACAATAAAAAAAGTTAAAACATAAATAAGCAAAAAGAATAAAAGAAGACATGCAGTAACATAAAATACTAGTGATTAAAACAAAGAAAAAAATGTGTCTTCAGTCTAGACTTAAAAGTCTCCACAGAGTCTGATTTACAGATCTGCGTGGGCAGGTCATTCCACAAAGCTGGGGCATGGTGAGAAAATGCTCTGTAACCCGCCAACTTTTTTTCACCCAAGGGACACACAGTAGACCAGCACCCTGTGAATACGGGGCCCAAGCTGGTACATAAGGCTCAACCAAGTTGGCCAGGTAAGGAGGTGCCAGTCCATTAATAATTCTGTAGGCCAATAACAACACCTTAAAGTCCGACCTTAAAGAGACTGGAAGCCAGTGAAGGGATGCCAGAACAGGTGTAATGTCAAACCTGCTTTGTGTCAGAAGTCTGACAGCAGCATTTTGAACCAGTTGAAGACCCGTAATGCTGGACTGCGGTAAACCAGAAAACAGAGCATTGCAATAGTCCAATCTGGAAGAGATAAAAGCATGAATCAGTGTCTCGGCATACGAAAACTGTTTTTGTACCAGGCTGTAAGCATGTTTATCTCTGGTGTAAAGTTGGAGGTTTTTATGTGGATTCTGCAGCAAGTGACTCACTTTTGGAACTAAAATTCAAGCCATCCATGGAACTGCAAGATTTTCCACTTCCACATTGGCTTCATTTTTCATGTTGTGCTTTGGGATCTCCAGCATTGTGCTCTGTTGAGTGCCTTACCATTTAGGTCTAAATGTTTGCTTAACCTACATGAATCCGGACAGTGTGACTCTGCCTTTATCTTTCTTATAGTTTGAGGTCAAAGCTTCATTAGTCAGTTGAAAGTGAAGCAAATGATACAAAAACAAAGACAAGGATATAGTGTAATTTATATAAATCTGAAAGCTTGGATTGGCAGATGAATTTTGCACTTTTTTGCACTTAATATTCAGTGATATATATAAATAACATCAAAGCTCATCACAGAGTGTTTGATTTGAAGGTACAACTGCAGTGACCAAGCGTTGGTGTTTAAAAGTCATCAATCCTCCTGCACTGCTTTTGCATTTCATTGAAAAATGAAACTCTCTCTCTTCTCTCTGGGAGCAGCGAGTGAGTCAGAGGCATAATGCTGCCTTCATTAGCCCACTGACTGTGACGCACACACACACACAGCCCCACCACAACACCAACAAGAAGCTGAAGGACATCTTCCATATTGCATAAATGTGGTTTGGCCTTTTTCAAATGCGGCTTCTGTGTTTTTGTACTCATCTCCGTTTGCTCTCTGACACTTTATTCAAACTTTTTTCTCTTTCTCCTACTCATTCTCTCCTTTTCTTGCTCCTCCTTCCTGTCTACTTATGAGTCAGAAATAAAAAAAAAGTTTTATCCCTTTGTGTGTGTGTGTGTGTGTGTGTGTGTGTGTGTGTGTGTGTGTGTGTGTGTGTGTGTGTGTGTGTGTGTGTGTGTGTGTGTGTGTGTGTGTGTGTGTGAGCGAGCCAGTCAGCCACACTGGATGTTATCCAGCGATGAGCAGAGCTGCTTCATAACTCTGGAGAAGTGGTTGTTGGCTTGAGACAGACTGAAAGCGACGATGTTAAAGTGGGGGATTGGAGGGGGGCATCGAGAGAAAAAAATATAAGGTGAAATGGCAGGTTACTGTGGCACCGCCTCTTGTGTTTAAGAGGTAGTCCCGGGTTGGACCTTCTTTAACCATCAGAACTGCCTTAATTCTTCATGACATAGACTCAACAAGGTGTTGGAAACATTCCTCAGAGGTGTTGGTCCATACTGACATAATGGCATCACGCCATCAACCAGGCTGCCCATTCTCCTCTGACCTTTGAGGCATTTTCATCCACACAACTGCTGCTCACTGCGTATCTTCTGTTTTTCGGACCGGTTTCTGTAAACCCTGGAAATGGTTGTGTGTGAAAATCCCAGTAGATCAGCAGTTTCTGAAATACTCAGACCAGCCCGTCTGCCACCAACAACTATGTTACATTTAACATCACTTAAATCTCCTTTCTTCTCCATTCTGATCCTCGGTTTGAACTTGAGCAGGTCGTCTTCACCATGTCTAGATGCCTAGATCCACTGAGTTGCTGCCATGTGATCGGTTGATTAGCTATCTGTTAACAAGCAATTGAACAGGCGTACCTAATGAAGTGGCCAGCCATTAGTGTATATACATCTATATCAAGGGGCAGATTGTGACTTTGATATTTAATGCTGGACTTGGACCCTGACTGATTTGACCATGTAATGTGGTCATTGAGAGGCCAGAATCAAAGGTCAATGATCAAAGGTCAGCAATCAGGATCAAAGATTAACACACTCTAACAAAAGAATACACTGGATCAACTTTTAAAATAAAATTAAGGTAACAATTTGCATGGATTTAAAAAAAAATAAAAAATCAGCCGTTGCTGAGTAAATGCCATGAGACTTTTACAGACAGGCTAACTCAAGTAAAGCATTTAGGTAAATAGTTTAGTACACTTGACTTGCTTGTCCTCTACAAGATTAATTAAGTTGAACTAACTTAATTAAAAGGTTTTAGTGTTATTCATTCATTTTCTATACACGCTTACTCTGATCTAGGGTCACAGGGGGCTGAGTCTAGCTCAGCGGTCATAGGGTATGAGGTTTAGTCTTATTAGTTAGCCAATTAAGTTCAGCTAACTTCTTTATTTTACCTCCATTCTACTCAGAAATGTCCTTTCAAATTGTTGTCTTAATTTTGAAGGTTTTTTCTTCTTTTTTTTACTTATGTTACTTAATTCACTCCTTTTCTATTTCTATACCCACCGGTCTGTCACATACAGACAGATAAACTCTAAAGTTTCCCGTTCACCTAACCTGCATGTGTTTGGAAGTGGGAGAAAGTCAGAACACCTGGAGGGAACCCACTTGAACACAGGGAAACTCCACACAGATGGAAGTGATCCCAGGACATTCTTGCTGTGACTCAGCAGTGCTAACCTCTAAGTTATTTTAAAATGATTGTCAACGTATGTTCAACGGGACAATTTTGTAACAACTTGTAAATGATTAACTTACTTCTTCTTCTTGCTTGCTTCTCACTAAAATGTGAGCCTGTAAAACCTTTCCAAGCAGTGGGTCACCCCTCTGAGTCTGGTCTGCTTAAGGCTTCTTCCTCAAAACCGTCAGAGAGAGTTTTTCCCTTACCGCTGTCACCTGTGTGATTGCTCAGGGGGTTGATAAAGTTCGACCTTACCCATGTGAAGTGCCTTGAGGCAGCTTTGTTGTGATTTGGCACTATATAAATTGAATTGATCACCATGATGCATTTTTTTTAGAGTGTAGTCCAGTTCAAGGTTGAAGGTCACTGATCAGGATTAAGAGCTGTAATCAGGATAAAAGATCAACAATTGTGATCAGTTACAGCAAATCACATTCACAAACAAGGCTTGAGGAATTAAGCTCCTTCTCATTGATGATGTAAATGCTGATAGAGTAGGACGATGGATTGTGAAGTTCTCATATCTGTGCTGCAGATGGACAGTGACTCGAAGTGTGTTGCAAAACCAATCCGAGACTGTTAACATCCAAATAAAAGTGAAACATTCTGTAGCAGATTTGGAACGCAACCATGCATTTCAATTACTGAAGGCAAAACAGTTTGGAAGGACGGCAGGGAATAAACTGCAGTATCTGTGTGTGTCGGGGGGTTCAGATAGCAACAGAATTAATTCCTGAATCACTCAAGCAAGTGGAATGTCTCAAATGAAAGCACAACATCGGCAGATTGAATTTATAGTAATCATTTCCTTTCAGTTTCAATACGCTGTAATACATACACAGTACAGCAGAGATAATAAGTTCATCCTGACATATGATGGCTACAAACAGTGATGAAAAACACCTCGTCTGACTGCAGAGTCCGAATAATTTGCAGTCATCACTGGCATTGGCTGGAATGTGTCAAGCTGACCTTTGACTGCACTGGGCGAGGTCAAAGGTCAAAGCCATGCCAGGTTGTGGTCATCGTGATGCGAGGCCCAAAGCAGAGGTGGGAAACATCAGGTCTGGCAATGAGACGTATGAGAGGAGGCGAGAGAGGAGGGAGGAGAACGAGGATGGAGCGGCAACCGATACGTCTGGCCGATGACTCACCAGTGCCGGGTATTTATAGCACCGGGGATATGGAGTGAGGGAGGGGCGTGGGGGTGGAGGAGTCAAGGGGCAAGCGGTTTGGGAGACGGGCCGGATGGAATCGCTGCGCCACCGAGAGGGAGCATTGGAGGGAGAGGCTCGGGAGGAGGCAGGGTGAGAGTGATGAAAGGACCAGCTTAGAAGGAAATAAGGCAAAAAATAGAAGCAAATAACCATCACAAGGAGCAGTTTTAAACCTCACAATGCAACCTGGCTGGACCAAATCCCAGTGTGTGTGTGTGTGTGTGTGTGATCCCTGGATATCAGCAATCACACACACTGGGATGGGGTTTGTGTCATCACACGCTCTGCGGCCTCACAGTTGGAGAGCATCCAGATGGAGCGAGGTGCAACACGGAGAGCCTGTGGGGAAAGGGTCACGTTTTAACGAAGAGGAAAAATGACCCCAGCCGTCTCAACACGCCGCCGCAGATCAGCTCATTAAAAAGATATGAACACATAACCACAGCCAGACACAAAGAAACTGTCACTGTAATCATCTGTATCACCGGTCAGCCAGCTGCTTTTAGGCAGAACTTTAAAATGAAATCGTTACTAACTCAGCTCCGTCTCCAGGGCATTCTTCTTAGAGTCAACCCCCCCCCCCCCTCCTGTTTTCCATCATTTAAAAAAATAAAATAAAAATATCACATCCCGCCTGTGATGACGCCAGCCAGCGTGTCACACTGCATCCTCTGCCCCGTCCACCCCACCCCCCACCCTGCTAATATAATCTGTGCACATGCACTCTTGCATGCGCAGAATTGACAAGTAAATGCACATTGGACCGTGCATTTAATCAAACAGGCATGAGTCACACCAGCAAGGTGAACCCATGTAATCTGCTAAAACACGCAGAGGAATGAAGATAAATGTGATGAGGGTTTATGATGGCGGAATCAAAATACAACCCCTGGCAAAAATTATGGAATCACCGGCCTCAGAGGATGTTCATTCAGTTGTTTAATTTTGTAGAAAAAAAGCAGATCACAGACATGACACAAAACTAAAGTCATTTCAAATGGCAACTTTCTGGCTTTAAGAAACACTATAAGAAATCAAGAAAAAAAGATTGTGGCAGTCAGTAATGGTTACTTTTTTAGACCAAGCAGAGGAAAAAAATATGGAATCACTCAATTCTGAGGAAAAAATTATGGAATCACCCTGTAAATTTTCATCCCCCAAATTAACACCTGCATCAAATCAGATCTGCTCATTGACATTGACCCTATGTGTCTTTTTGCAAGGAATGTTTTTGCAGTTTTTGCTCTATGGCAAGATGCATTATCATCTTGAAAAATTATTTCATCATCCCCAAACATCCTTTCAATTGTCCAAAATATCAACATAAACTTGTGCATTTATTGATGATGTAATGACAGCCATCTCCCCAGTGCCTTTACCTGACATGCAGCCCCATATCATCAATGACTGTGGAAATTTACATGTTCTCTTCAGGCAGTCATCTTTATAAATCTCATTGGAACGGCACCAAACAAAAGTTCCAGCATCATCACCTTGCCCAATGCAGATTCGAGATTCATCACTGAATATGACTTTCATCCAGTCATCCACAGTCCACAACTGCTTTTCCTTAGCCCATTGTAACCTTGTTTTTTTCTGTTTAGGTGTTAATGATGCCTTTCGTTTAGCTTTTCTGTATGTAAATCCCATTTCCTTTAGGTGGTTTCTTACAGTTCGGTCACAGACGTTGACTCCAGTTTCCTCCCATTCGTTCCTCATTTGTTTTGTTGTACATTTTTCGATTTTTGAATTTTTGAGACATATTGCTTTAAGTTTTCTGTCTTGACGCTTTGTCTTCCTTGGTCTACCAGTATGTTTGCCTTTAACAACCTTCCCATGTTGTTTGTATTTGGTCCAGAGTTTAGACACAGCTGACTGTGAACAACCAACATCTTTTGCAACATTGCGTGATGATTTACTCTCTTTTAAGAGTTTGATAATCCTCTCCTTTGTTTCAATTGACATCTCTCGTGTTGGAGCCATGATTCATGTCAGTCCACTTGGTGCAACAGCTCTCCAAGGTGTGATCACTCCTTTTTAGATGCAGACTAACGAGCAGATCTGATATGATGCAGGTGTTAGTTTTGGGGATGAAAATTTACAGGGTGATTCCATAATTTTTTCCTCAGAATTGAGTGATTCCATATTTTTTTCCTCTGCTTGGTCTAAAAAAGTAACCGTTACTGACTGCCACAATCTTTTTTTCTTGATTTCTTATAGTGTTTCTTAAGCCAGAAAGTTGCCATTTGAAATGACTTTAGTTTTGTGTCATGTCTGTGATCTGCTTTTTTTCTACAAAATTAATCAACTGAATGAACATCCTCCGAGGCCGGTGATTCCATAATTTTTGCCAGGGGCTGTAAATGAAAGTAAGAGAAGAATGCAGACCCCAATAGAGCGCTTCGCTCTCAGACTGCAGGCTTACTTGTAGTTCCTAGGGTTTGTAAGAGTAGAATGGGAGGCAGAGCCTTCAGCTTTCAGGCTCCTCTCCTGTGGAACCAGCTCGCAATTCAGATCAGGGAGACAGACACCCTCTCTACTTTTAAGATTAGGCTTAAAACTTTCCTTTTTGCTAAAGCTTATAGTTAGGGCTGGATCGGGTGACCCTGAACCATCCCTTAGTTATGCTGCTATAGACGTAGACTGCTGGGGGGTTCCCATGATGCACTGAGTGTTTCTTTCTCTTTTTGCTCTGTATGCACCACTCTGCATTTAATCATTAGTGATCGATCTCTGCTCCCCTCCACAGCATGTCTTTTTCCTGGTTCTCTCCCTCAGCCCCAACCAGTCCCAGCAGAAGACTGCCCCTCCCTGAGCCTGGTTCTGCTGGAGGTTTCTTCCTGTTAAAAGGGAGTTTTTCCTTCCCACTGTAGCCAAGTGCTTGCTCACAGGGGGTCGTTTTGACCGTTGGGGTTTTTCATAATTATTGTATGGCCTTGCCTTACAATATAAAGCGCCTTGGGGCAACTGTTTGTTGTGATTTGGCGCTATATAAAAAACAAATTGAATTGAATTGAAATGATTAGGAATATAAATGCAGGCTCAAAGAGTGCCTGAGGCAGCATCAGAGGGCTTTGTTTTTACTTTGCGTGTTGTGCATTTTATGCGGATGTTCAAGTCTATTTAAACTGCTCTTTACATACATATTACTGGCATAACATAGATTTTTTTTCCCATGGTGCAGCCACTGGGTTCAACATCACTATGTCAAGGGTCAGTCAGTCAGGTCGTGTGACATTTCATTTGTGAGAGAGATAATTTAAGTTGTACCATTACACATAGTGACAACAAGAAGCCCATTGATTTTGGGGACAAAAGGTCAAATGTCAATGTCACTGGCACATCCATCCATCCATCCATCCATCCATCCATCCATCCATCCATCTTCTACCGCTCAGTCCAATTAAGGGTCGCGGGGGCCGGAGCCTATCCCAGCAGTCATAGGGCGTGAGGCGGGGTACACCCAGGACAGGACGCCAGTCTGTCACAGGGCCACAAATAGACAAACAAACACAGACACACCCACACGCACACCTAAGGACAATTTTAAAGATTCCAATCCACCTAACCCGCATGTCTTTGGATGTGGGAGGAAACCGGAGCACCCGGAGGAAACCCACGCAAAAACACGGGGAGAACATGCAAACTCCACACAGAAAGGCCACAGGAATCGAACCCATGACCTTCTCGCTGTGAGGCAACAGTGCTAACCACTAAGTCACAGTGCTGCCTCACTGGCACATATTTTGTAAAAAAAATAAATAAATAAAAAAAAGAGCACAATAACTTCTTTTGTAACTGCCCAACTGTCCCCAAACTTGGTCTGTGTGTTAGGAATGGTGACCCCAAGAGGTGTATTGATTTTGGAGTCAAAAGATCAAAAGTCAACGTCACTGGTGCATACTTTGTAAAATCATTTTGAGCTCAATAACTTCTTTTGTAACTGCCCAACTGTCACCAAACCTGGTCTGTGTGTTAGGAATGGTGATCCCAAGAAATGTATTGATTTTGGAGTCAAAAGATCAAAAGTCAATGTCACTGGTGCATACTATGTAAAAACATTTTGAGCTCAATAACTTATTTTGTAACTGCCCAACTGTCCCAAAACTTGGTCTGTGTGTTAGGAATGGTGACCCCAAGAGGTGTATTGATTTTGGAGTCAAAAGATCAAAAGTCAACGTCACTGGTGCATACTTTGTGAAATCATTTTGAGCTCAATAACTTCTTTTGTAACTGCCCAACTGTCCCCAGACTTGGTCTGTGTGTTAGGAATGGTGACCCCAAGAGGTGTATTGATTTTGGAGTCAAAAGATCAAAAGTCAACGTCACTGGTGCATACTTTGTAAAATCATTTTGAGCTCAATAACTTCTTTTGTAACTGCCCAACTGTCACCAAACGTGGTCTGTGTGTTAGGAATGGTGACCCCAAGAAATGTATTGATTTTGGAGTCAAAAGATCAAAAGTCAACGTCACTGGTGCATACTTTGTAAAAACATTTTGAGCTCAATAACTTCTTTTGTAACTGCCTAATTGCCACCAAACACATGTGTTGGGCATGGTGACCCCATGAAGTGTATTCATTATGGGGTTAAACCATCAAAGGTCAAAATCCCTGCACTGTACTTTGTAAAAGCCCTCTGCAGAAAAGCATCGTTCGTCAGCAGTAAGCTTATCAACATCTGGCCAGGGTGCTGGGGGTTAGTGCAGATTATGCATTTATTACGATTATAATTACCTCCGCCAAGGAGGTTATGTTTTCGGTCGGGTTTCTTTGTTTGTTTGTCTGTCTGTTTGTCAGCAGGATAACTCAAAAAGTTTTGAACGGATTTTGATGAAATTTTGTGGAATGGTTGGAAATGACAAGAGGAACAAGTGATTAAATTTTAGTGGTGATCCAGATCACGATCCGGATCCAGGAATCTTTTAAAGGATTCTTCACCATTGCGGGATAGGGGGAATTTTGACATTCTAGTTTCTAACTCCACAAAAACAAGGCAGAAAGGCTTGAAAAAATTAGGGTGTAACATAGTCAAATGTTCTATCAAACAACAAAGTTTGGTGATGATCGGATCTGGATTCCGGATCTGGTGATCCAGAATATGCAAAAATATAGGGAAAATAGAAAATGTGTCAGTGTGAGGTGACAAATGAAGCTAGAGATGCACAACTAACACAAAATTGTAGCTGAATCTGTACTGATTCTGTAAGGTGTCATCAGATTTGATGTAGCTTCAAATGTTATGGAGCTAGATCCAGAAGAAAACTGCTATTACTGAAAAATCGTTTTTATACAATAACGTTTGAACTAATAAAGACATAAAAGTGATTCCAAGTTCTAGTGGTATGTTTTCATGGTCAAGGATGTCAAATATAAAGGAAAGAAAAGTGTATGTATCATAGTTTTGGTTGTAACACTGAATTGTTGAATAGATCACTGTGCCAAGGAGGGAATCTCTTTAGGGTCAGTGACCCTATGGCCTTGTGTAGCACATGCAACACTTAAAAAATAGTTCTATTTCAGAATTTACTGTTATTTATTTAGAGAAGTGTTTCATAAATATTAAAAAAATTCATGTAGTTGCAGTTTAGTTGAATAATAAATTGAATTTTGTCTCTTATTTGTTTTTGTCTATAAGCACATGCAATATCAATATCAGTGTTCAGATGACAGTAGCTTCTGGGAAAGGTACAAGTTGCAATAAACTGTGATGCCAAACGCTAAGGATACATACTATCCAGTCACAGCAGATTAAACTTTTTTTACTACTGCACTGTAAAAAAAACAATAGTTGAGAATACTTCAAATTTGCATGCAACAGTCTGCACTAAGACTTTTATGTTGTACCGATGATGAACTATATACATCATCATCGGTACAACATAAAGGTCTTAGTGCAGACTGTTGCCTGCAAATTTAAAGTATTCTCAACTATTTTTTTCTTACAGTGTGAGCAAACATCATTGTTAGACTTTTTTAGGTTCAATGATTTCACGGCGTGTAGATGTTATGGCGTCAGTGACCCCATGGCCTTGGCGGAGGTTTGCACTCTCTGAGTGCTTCTAGTTTAAAATATGATCTGAAATAAATGCAGATGAATTGTTTTATAATCTGTTTTTTGTTTGAAAATGTCAAAGATTATTAAAAGTTATTGAACAACTTCAACAAAATAAAATGTTGTCATAGAGTGAAATAAAATACAGATATAAAATGTATGTGAGACAATTAATATTTACAGAAAATCATCACTTTTACAGCCATTTTTTTTATCTAGACCAGACAGAAACATGATACATGACTATATATATATATATATATATATATATATATATATATATATATATATATATATATATATATATATATATATATATATATATATATATATATATATAATTAAGAGATACAAATAGCATGTTACTGTTTAGTAATTCTCTCTGGAGAAGACAGTTCTTAAATGCAGGGTGGCCTTGCAGAAAGCTGAAAGGTGAGTGAAGCCACCAAGATGCCTGTGTCAATAGTCTAGAGAAATTGAGCATAGTGCAACTTGCATCCATTCCACCACCAGCCACAGATTCAAGGCGGAATTTCAAAGAGGATTTTTCTAAAAAGATGTGAAAATTCACCTACATCTTGCCAGAATGCACATGGGTGACTCAAGCCGAGATTGGGTCTGTTTAGTTGAATCAAAATCCTTCTCTGTTCCATTCCACCATGAATCTATGATTGATGATGAAACAGACACAAGCTGCGCTAAATCCAGGTTCTCATAATCACAGCCACACAAGCCAGTAACTCCTTCAGAAGTTGTCATAGGTGTCTTGGTGGCTTCCCTCACTCAGTTCCTTCTTGCGTAGGAAAACTTTCATGACTGGAGTGTTTTCTATTTGATTTTAAAAATGTATCAGTAGCTTCACACACACATAAGTGGACCTGGCAACACTGTCACCAACATGATGAGGATGTAATACACACATCAACAACCCTCCCCCCACCCCTCAAAAAAAAAAACTGCCAATGAATGATGCAAACAAATGCAAAGCATTTTAAGAAAGGGCCATTTGGAGATCAAGAGGCTCAGCTCCAAACTTTGGTCTTATTAATGGTGCGATATTCTTCTCGCCGCCTCAGGTCACCTCCTGTATTCTTGTGGTACTCCACATACATGTGCCCTTTTCACAAAACGTTCACAGTCTCTCTCTCTTGTCATTTCTTTCCTGTTCTCCTCCCTGCTCTTGACAGCACACATCTCCTCCTCTGTCCTAATGGCTGCAGGAAGCAAATTGAAGCTCTAATCACCTCCATCACTGCTGCACCTGCCTCCTGAACACATGGTAATTGGCAAAAGAAAAAGACAGAGCGAGAGAAGAGAGAATTAGGGAGCAACAGAACGGGGAAAAGGAGAGTTTAAGCCATTAAGAAAATAAGTAGCTTGAGGAATGGTGTGTCGAACTGAGGGGAGGAGGTTACTGAGATGAAAGTAAACAGATGAGACCATGAGGCAACATCACCATGGAGACACTGGTAGAAGAGGAGGCGAGCCATGACAACGGGTGTGCCGTTCTCTCCCCGCCTCATGATGATGGAGGTGAAGAAAGAAAGGAATGTGAGAATGAGTGGCACATGTCCATCTGTATTTCACTGTGATATTATTTTTCGTGTCCACACATTATAAACAGACGGAGCAGCAGCAGCAGCTCTCATGTGGCTGAGTCTCAGATATCACTGTGAGAATCCAAAAGACGCACAGAAGATTAAGAAGAGCCGAGACACGATTGTGTGAGTGTGTCCTCCCACGCTCACCACGCGCATGAGAACATAGACTGAGGACTATTTATTTCAGTAAATGTAGAAATATAATGAGTGTGGCAAATCTGTCTGAAACAGGTCACACTCAAAAACTGAGTGACGGCACACAAAGGAGACTACAGCAGGGCAGCGAGCTTCAGTAGGTGGGGATGGAGCTGCTGGTCTACATGGGTAGTCGTCATCCAGGAGATAAGACAGCTATATAGTGTGCTGGATGTGGAAACAGCACAAACTCCCAGACTTAACCCAACTGTGTGTGGAGGTCATCCAAACACAAAGTTGCTGATTATGGTTTCCGGGCTCGATGTACGGTGCATCTGTAAAGTATTCACAGCGCTTCACTTTTTCCACATTTTGTTAGGTTACAGCCTTATTCCAAAATGGAGTAAATTCTTTTTTTTCCCCCTTAAAATTCTACTCACTACACCCCATAATGACAACATGAATACAGTTTCTTTTGTTTTGTTTTTTTATTTTTGCAAATGTATTAAAATAAAGAACTAAGAAATCACATTTACACAAGTATTCACACCCTTTGTTTAATACTTTGTTGATGCACCTTCAGCAGCAATTACAGCCTCAAGTCTTCTTGAATATGATGCCACAAGCTTGGTGCACCTATCTTTGAGCAGTTTTGCCCATTCCTCTTTGCAGCACCTCTCAAGCCCCATCAGGTTGGATGGGGGTATCGGTGCACAGCCATTTTCAGATCTCTCCAGAGATGTTCAATCGGATTCAGGTCTGGGTTCTGACTAGTCTCCTGACTAGTCTCCCAGTTCCTGCTGCTGAAAAACATTCCCACAGCATGATGCTACCACCACCATGCTTCACTGTAGGGATGGTGCCCAGTTTCCTCCAAACATGACCTGCCAAAGAGTTCAATCTTTGTCTCATCAGACCAGAGAATTTTGTTTCTCATGGTCTGAGAGTCCTTCAGGTGCCTTTTGGTAAACTCCAGGTGAGCTGCCATGTGCCTTTTACTAAGGAGTAGTTTCTGTCTGGACACTCTACCATAGAGGTCTGATTGGTGGATTGCTGCAGAGATGGCTATCCTTCTGGAAAGTTCTCCTTTCTCCACAGAGGAATGCTGGAGCGCTGACAGAGTGACCATCAGGTTCTTGGTCACCTCCCTGATGAAGGCCCTTCTCTCCTGATCACTGAGTTTAGACGGGTGGCCAAGTCTAGGAGGAGTCCTGGTTGATCTGAACTTGTTCCATTTACAGATGAGGGAGGCCACTGTGCTCACTGGGACCTTCACAGCAGCGGAAATATTTCTGTACCCTTCCTCAGCTTTGTGCCTTGAGATAATCCTGTCTCAGAGGTCAACAGACAATTCTTTTGACTTCATGCTTGGTTTGTGTTCTGACATGCACTGTCAACTGTGGGACCTTATATGTAGACAGGTGTGTGTCTTTCCAAATCATGCCCAATCAACTGAACTTACACCAGGTGGACTCCAATTAAGCTGCAGAAACATCTCAAGGATGATCAGTGGAAACAGGGTGCACCTGAGCTCAATTTTAAGCTTCATGGCAAAGACTGTGGCTACTTATTTCAATTTATTTTCATTTATATTGCGCAAAACCTCCAGACCTGCCAACTACAGCCCTCTTAACCCCCCACCATTTTAAGCATTTTCTTTATTTGTGTGTCACATGTCCTCACCATCTCATTTAGGTCCTTCACACTTTATTTTCAGTAAATGCTTCTAGGGAGGGAGCATTTAGAAGTTATTTAATGAGACAAATAAAAAGTTACACAGAAACCTTACAGACGATTAAATACAACAGCAAAAACAACATACGGGAGAACAGGTTAATTCAAAATAACAGATCAAAACTAGGGGGCAATAAAAAAAAACAACTTTCTAAAGGTAAACACATTTGACATTTCCTGTTTCACTGTGGACTCAAAATTTGGCACTTCCTGTTTCAGTCTCAACTTGCCGCTGAACTCCCACAAAATCTCATGAGATCTCCTCTATTGTCAATCCAGGAAGTGTTCAAAATTTGGCACTTCCTGTTTCAGTGTAATCTTGCCACTGAATTCCCATGAGATTCCATAGGATGTCTTCTATTGTTAATCCAGGAAGTGTCGATCCAAGAAATGTTCAACATTTGACATTTCCTGTTTCACTGTGGACTCAAAATTTGACACTTCCTGTTTCAGTCTCAACTTGCCACGGGATTCCTGCGAAATCCCACGAGATCCCCTCTATTGTCAATCCAGGAAGTGTTGATCCAAGAAATGTTCAACATTTGACATTTCCTGTTTCACTGTGGACTCAAAATTTGGCACTTCTTGTTTCAGTCTCAACTTGCCACGGGATTCCCGTGAAATCCCACGAGATCCGCTCTATTGTCAATCCAGGAAGTGTTGATCCAAGAAATGTTCAACATTTGACATTTCCTGTTTCACTGTGGACTCAAAATTTGGCACTTCCTGTTTCACTGTGGACTCAAAATTTGGCACTTCCTGTTTCAGTCTCAACTTGCCACGGGATTCCTGCGAAATCCCACGAGATCCCCTCTATTGTCAATCCAGGAAGTGTCGATCCAAGAAATGTTCAACATTTGACATTTCCTGTTTCACTGTGGACTCAAAATTTGGCACTTCCTGTTTCAGTCTCAACTTGCCATGGGATTCCTGCGAAATCCCACGAGATCCCCTCTATTGTCAATCCAGGAAGTGTTGATCCAAGAAATGTTCAACATTTGACATTTCCTGTTTCACTGTGGACTCAAAATTTGGCACTTCCTGTTTCACTGTGGACTCAAAATTTGGCACTTCCTGTTTCAGTCTCAACTTGCCACTGAATGCCCGCAAAATCCTACGAGATCTCTATTGTCAATCAAGGAAGTGTTCAAAATTTGGCACTTCCTGTTTCAGTGTAATCTTGCTACTGAATTCCTGTGAGATTCCATAGGATCTCTTCTATTGTTAATCCAGGAAGTGTCGATCCAAGAAATGTTCAACATTTGACATTTCCTGTTTCACTGTGGACTCAAACTTTGGCACTTCCTGTTTGGGCCACAGCATACCATGCGCGAGCTTTGCGCCGCTGCGCGTTGCTTTGCTTTAACGTTATTGACATAGGTACTGCAGAAAGTTGCATATCAGTGCTTAGCGGCACAAATACTGTCCAGTTGTTCCCAAAAATATACACATTATGGCTTATACATGCTGTTTTTGTTCGTGCTGTTATGGTCCTCAAGAGTCCTCTGTGATCAAGATATTAAACTATTAAACTATTCACTTTAGGTAAAATTGTCATAGTAAGTGCGTTGCCTAGCTGTGGAATGTTATAAATGTATTCCCTACATCAATAGAAATGGATCTGGGGGTCAAAATAAGAGAGTAAAATTGGTTATTTTCATGGACAGGAAAATCAATGACTGTGAAATGACCCACATAGCAGGCCGTGGTACCGAATCATTGCCGGAATTCAATCAAGTGGTACGAACAACTCACAAAAACAATATTTTACACCAGCAAAATAACAGACAGAATGCTAACATGATCTCTGGGAACATAGCTCAACGTGACTAGTCAAACCCTGACTGTGGTTTAAAGACCTGAATTAACCAGATTTCCATGACAAGAATTGAAAAGATCACAGATTGCTCATTTCATCTTGGATCTTTTGAGTGAGAATCGGTCTCAAGGCCCTATGATAGCCTAGTGGCCTGTCCAGGTTGTACCCCAAATCTCCCTCCATGACAGCTGGGATAGGCTCCAGCACCCACCCCACCCCCGTGACCCTCAACTGCAACAAGCGGGTTCAGAAAATGGATAGATGGATGGAAATGGCCCAAGGCTCTTTTCTCTGCATGCAAATGGGCCTGTTAATAAGATTAAGTCATTGACAGTGTGGTCTGAGCCCACATCTTTCCAACCAAAATACATAAACGTAATTTGTTGTCACAGAAACATATGTAGAATGACAAACATGCCTGGGAGCAGGTTTGTTGAATGGAAACAGGATGGGATGATGGCTGTAACACAAGTTTTTTCAAGAAATCTGCCAAACCATTAGCTGCGCCACTCTTGCTGGAGGCATTGGTTGCAATTGGTGCAGTGACAATAATAAAACAAAAATCAGATGGAGATGATATCATCATGATCATTTAACATACCCTGATTCATTACTGTTAGAGAGGCATCACTTCAGTCATGAGGAAATACTTTTATTGAATATATTATTCTTGGTAACAGTACCCATGGCTATGAGGACTAGGCTTGTTGCATGGGAACATATACAAGTACATGTTCCCATGCAACATACTCATACACTCATTATGTCACATTGTTGTACGTCACAAAAACTTGCACCCCAGAGATGACATACGAATGATGCAGGGCAGCTATTTATGGAATGTCAAGAGTTAAGGTATAGTTAAGATGTAGTTACTATATAGTCATCTATTTCTTTGAATGTATTTGATATCAGGTCCATTAAAGATGCACAGACATGGTACGTCACAATCTGTGTACTTCACACTCTATGGCATTCCAGTTGGTACAGAACCAGTTTGGAACTATGCCATGAGTTAGAGTGCACTGTTGTTTGGTACTCACAATACATCTTGGTTTGAACACTTCAAACAGTAGCTAACAGTTCTAACAAATCTGTCTCAGTTGCTGTACGTCACGCTTTTGTGTACATCAAATTTTTATGTATCTCGTATTGGACCAGAAATGTGGCTATGCCGTTGGAAGAGTATTAGTTTTAAGGAAGTAGACTAGTCAAAGAATCTTCAAAAGTACCTTTTTTTTTTGCCCAGGGCAAGTTGCTCTGAATGTTGAATCAGGTGTGTCTCCACAATGAGCAGGTATTAAGGTCTGAAAATTTACAGGTTAATACACCAGACAGTCCCGTTTAAAATGGGATATTACATTACGTATTTCAAGGTACTTCATTTTCTACCTTGTAGTGACCAGAATCTGTATACGCTGTTAAACCGAACATTCCATTTTCATACAATAATTAAATTAATGTAACTCAAACTTTGAAAAAGCTATAGTCACTCATCTCCATGAATTTAACTAACTCAAAAATGAATTGTTGTCATAACAACTCTGCAAGTTCTGTTCATGGGCTGCCATTTAGCATTTTTTTCATTCTGTTGTAGTCCTTATATATACAGTGAGGAAAATAAGTATTTGAACACCCTGCAATTTTGCAAGTTCTCCCACTTAGAAATCATGAAGGGTTCTGAAATTTTCATCTTAGGTGCATGTCCACTGTGAGAGACATAATCTAAAAAAAAAAATCCGGAAATCACAATGTATGATTTTTTAAATAATTTATTTGTATATTACTGCTGCAAATAAGTATTTGAACACCTGTGAAAATCAATGTTAATATTTGGTACAGTAGCCTTTGTTTGCAATTACAGTGGTCAAATGTTTCCTGTAGTTTTTCACCAGGTTTGCACACACTGCAGCAGGGATTTTGGTCCACTCCTCCATACAGATCTTCTCTAGATGTTTCAGGTTTAGAGTTTCAGCTCCCTCCAAAGATTTTCTATTGAGTTCAGGTCTGGAGACTGGCCAGGCCACTCCAGGACCTTTTAATGCTTCTGACAGAGCCTCCCCCTTAGTTGCCCTGGCTGTATGTTTGGGGTCATTGTCATGCTGGAAGACCCAGCCATGACCCATCTTCAATGCTCTTACTGAGGGAAGGAGATTGTTTGCCAAAATCTCGTAATACATGACCCCATCCATCCTCTCTTCAAAACGGTGCAGTTGTCCTGCCCCTTTGCAGAAGAGCACCCCCAGAGTATGATGTTTCCACCCCCATGCTTCACGGTTGGGATGGTTTTTTTGGGGTTGTTCTCATCCTCTAAACATGGTAAGTGAAGTTGATTCCAAAAAGATCTATTCTGGTCTCATCTGATCACATGACCTTCTCTCATGCCTCCTCTGGATCATCCAGATGGTCACTGGTGAACTTCAAATGGGCCTGGACATGTGCTGGCTTGAGCAGGGGAACCTTACTGCCCTGCAGGATTTTAAACCATGACAGCATCATGTGTTACTTACTAGTGAATGTGGTCCCAGCTCTCTTCAGGTCATTGACCAGGTCCTCCTGTGTAGTTCTGAGCTTTCTCAGAATCATCCTTACCCCACAAAGTGAGATCTTGCATGGAATCCCAGACCGAGGGAGATTGACAGTCATCTTGTGTTTCTTCCACTTTCTAATAAATAATCACAATAGTTGTGTTCTGCCAAGCTGCTTGCCTGTTGTCCTGTAGTCCATCCCAGCCTTGTGCAGGTCTACAGTTTTGTCCCTGTGTCCTTAGACAGCTCTTTGGTCTTGTTATGGTGGACAGGTTGGAGTGTGATTGATTGAGTGTGTGAACAGGTGTCTTTTATACAGGTAACAAATTCAACATGAGAGTGCAGAATAAGAGGGCTTCTTAAAGAAAAATTAACAGGTCTGTGTGAGCCAGAATTCTTGCTGGTTGGTAGGTGTTCAAATACTTATTTGCAGCAGTAACATACAAATAAATTATTAAAAAATCATACATTGTGATTTCCGGATTTTTTTTTTTTTTTAGATTATGTCTCTCACAGTGGACATGCACCTAAGATGAAAATTTCAGACCCCTCCATGATTTCTAAGTGGGAGAACTTGCAAAATCGCAGGGTGTTCAAATACTTATTTTCCTCACTGTGTGTATATATATATATATATATATATATATATATATATATATATATATATATATATATATATATATATATATATATATATATATATATATATATATACACGAGGGCTGTCAATAAAGTATAGGTCCTTTTTATTTTTTTCAAAAACTATATGGATTTCATTCATGTTTTTACATTAGACATGCTTGAACCCTCGTGCGCATGCGTGAGTTTTTCCACGCCTGTCGGTGACGTCATTCGCCTGTGAGCACTCCTTGTGGGAGGAGTTGTCCAGCCCCTCGTCGGAATTCCTTTGTCTGAGAAGTTGCTGAGAGACTGGCGCTTTGTTTGATCAAAATTTTTTCTAAACCTGTGAGACACATCGAAGTGGACACGGTTCGAAAAATTAAGCTGGTTTTCGGTGAAAATTTTAACGGCTGATGAGAGATTTTGAGGTGATACTGTCGCTTTAAGGACTTCCCACGGTGCGAGACGTCGCGCAGCGCTCTCAGGCGCCGTCGTCAGCCTGTTTCAAGCTGAAAACCTCCACATTTCAGGCTCTATTGATCCAGGACGTCGTGAGAGAACAGAGAAGTTTCAGAAGAAGTCAGTTTCAGCATTTTATCCGGATATTCCACTGTTAAAGGAGATTTTTTTAATGAAAGACGTGCGGACGGGTCCGCGCGTCAGGACGCAGCCGATGCAGTGCGGCGGCACAGGAAAAACACCTCCGTGTTGATAACCATTTGTAAAATCCAGGCGGCTTTTGATGGCTTTCAGTGGAGTGAGTATATGAGAAATTGTTTAACAGCAGGACATGTTCCAACTTGTCCTTAAGGCTTCCAACAGAGGTGTTTTTCCTGTGGCGGAGCATCGCGGCGGCTGCGAGCCGACGCTGCAATCCGTCCGCACGTCTTTCATTAAAAAAATCTCCTTTAACAGTGGAATATCCGGATAAAATGCTGAAACTGACTTCTTCTGAAACTTCTCTGTTCTCTCACGACGTCCTGGATCAATAGAGCCTGAAATGTGGAGGTTTTCAGCTTGAAACAGGCCGACGACGGCGCCTGAGAGCGCTGCACGACGTCTCGCACTGTGGGAAGTCCTTAAAGCGACAGTATCACCTCAAAATCTCTCATCAGCCGTTAAAATTTTCACTGAAAACCAGCTTAATTTTTCGAACCGTGTCCACTTCAATGTGTCTCACAGGTTTAGAAAAAATTTTGATCAAACAAAGCGCCAGTCTCTCAGCAACTTCTCAGACAAAGGAATTCCGATGAGGGGCTGGACGACTCCTCCCACAAGGAGTGCTCACAGGCGAATGACGTCACCGACAGGCGTGGAAAAACTCACGCATGCGCAGGAGGGTTCAAGCATGTCTGACGTAAAAACATTTGAATGAAATCCATATAGTTTTTGAAAAAAATAAAAAGACCTATACTTTATTGACAGACCTCGTATATATATATATATATATATATATATATATATATATATATATATATATATATATATATATATATATATATATATATATATATATATATATATATATATATGAGAAAGTCCAGAAAGTATCAGAAGTTTTTATTTTTTTCAAAAACCATATGGATTTGAATCATGTGTGCTTGCATGAGCCAACCTTGAACCTTCATACGCATGCGTGAGTTTTTTCACGCCAGTCGGTTGCATCATTCGCCTGTGAGCAGGCTTTGTGTGAGCACTGGTCCTCCCCCCTCATTGGATTTTCATTGCGAGGAAAATGTCTGAATAATTTGGAGCTTTGCTGCATCAAATTTTTCCAGAAACTGTGAGAGACAGCCAGGTGGAAACCATTCGGAAGATCCAGACGGCTTTCGGTGACGATCCTATGGGCATCACACAGATTAAGGAGTGTTACAGCCGGTTTAAAGATGGCGCACAATGGCGGAGGGTGCGCCGCGCTCCGAGCGGCCATCGACAGGCTGAAACCACCAGATCATTTCCAAAGTGAACGCTGTGTTGATCCAGGACGTCGTCTGACTACCAGAGAAATTGCAGAAGAGGTGGACATCAGCACTTTTTCGGCACATTCCACTGTTACAGGAGATTTTGTAATGAGACGTGCGGACGTTGGAAGTCTCACAGGACATGTTGTGACATGTCCAGCTCTTACACAATTCCTCGGATACTCACTCGACTGAAAAGCCACCGAAAGCCATCTGAATCTTCCGAATGGTTTCCACCTGGCTGTCTCTCAGAGTTTCTGGAAAAATTTGATTCAGCGCTGCTCCAATCGTTCAGACATTTTCCTTGCAATGAAAATCCAACGAGGGGGGAGGACCAGTGCTCACTCAAAGCCTACTCACAGGCGAATGACGCAACTGACAGGCATGAAAAAACTCACGCATGCGCACGAAGGTTCAAGGTTGGCTCATGCAAGCACACGTGATTCAAATCCATAAGGTTTTTGAAAAAAATAAAAAGGTCTGATACTTTTTGGACAGACCTCGTGTATATATATATACATTTAATCTATGTAATTTAATTCGATTTAATTTTTTAAATTTAATTTTAATTTTTTGATTTAATTTTTTTATTTTAATTTTTTAATTTTAGCTTTTAATTTATTTTTTTTATTATTTTTTAATTTAATTTAATTAAATTTAATTTAACCAAAGATTTAATCCAAAATACAATGCAAATTTTTTAGGCAGAAATTTGTCACTTTTTAATTGAAAAACATAAACTAGATTTACGTAAGTTTAATTAACTGTAAATTGTTAAGGTACTAAACTTTAACAATTAAATTTTTGAAAATTATTTACTTTAAGTTGGCAGACTCAAATGGTTGAAGGCAATCGGTGTCCTCAAATGCTTTGAGTTCAACTAACTCATTGGGTTTTACAGTGTACGCGTTCCCATGCTATGAGCCACTATGCAGCAATCTGACATTTGACGTCACACCAGTGACTTTGACATTCACCCAAATGGTTGACTTCTGGCTGACCCTGCCGGGGCAGTTCTTGTGTGCCATGTTAGGTCCAAACCACGTTGTCAAATTCTTTGCCCTTTCCCAAAATTTATTCTTTAAGGGCAATTTTGGGCTCAACATTCATTAGCATACCACGTTTGGTAAAAAGCAGGAAAAGAACCCTGCAGGAATCTGCCAGAAAGCAGACAGGCAGACATGACACTGGCAAATTCCAGGTCTTACCTCCATATGTGTGACAGGTTTGGTGGACATCAGAGTGAAAGTCCAAATTTTAACTTTTGACTTTGAACCCAATGACTGACATTTGGTCTCTCCTGAGCAATTCCAGAATTGACCCCCCCCCACATGTGTTCCAAGTCTTGGGTACACCATGGACATGATGTCAGACAAGCTCATTCAAACACCTCTAGTCAATTTAAAGTTTCCAATCCACCTAACCTTCATGTCTTTGGAAGTGGTAGGACGCTGGAGCGCAAACATGTGACTCCACACAGAAAGGACAAAGTGGGATGTGATCCCATGACCTTCTTGCTATTACATTAGATTAGAATTGTGTGACTAGGAGCAGATGATCGTGGATCAATCAGTTGATCTTTGATTTTTTTAAGCAACGCACAGAGAACAAGCCCCAGCTGACTCTCAGACAGGTTGCATGTCGAACAGATGAGGCCACAGCAGCACCCGTCACTGTTGTTTTCCATGTTAGCAGAAGCAGTGCGGGTCTGCTGTGTGGATGCACACAGATGATTCATCACAAGCCCTGGAGATGAAAACATGGATTCAGTCAGTGTATCTTCCACCACCGTGAACCTGCTGGGAGTTGAATTTTAAAAGCTCTGATCCATCACAGAGCGTCATTATAGACCCTCAGGGGGTCACATAAACACACACACACACACACACACACACACACACACACACACACACACACACACACACACACACACACACACACACACATACAGTGCATCTGGAAAGTATTCACAGCACTTCACTTTTCCACATTTTGTTATGTTACAGCTATATACCAAAATGGATGAAATTCTTTTTTTTTTTTTTTTCAAATTTCTGCACACAATAACCCGTAACGACAATGTGCAAATGGATATTTTTTTTATTTTTGTGAATTTATTAAACAAAAAAAAAAACACTAGGAAATCACAAGTATTCACAGTCTTTGCCATAGAAGTCAAAATTGGGTTTCAAGTGCATCCTGTTTCCACTGATCATTCTTGAGATGTTTCTACAGCTTAAATGGAGTCCACCTGAGCTAACTTCAGTTGAATGGACATGATTTGGACAGGCACAGACCTGTCTAAATATAAGGTCCCACAGATGTCAGTGCATGTCAAACCACAAACGACTTCAAAGCATGAAGTCAAAGGAATTGTCTGTAGACCTCAGACAGGATGGTCGATGCACAAATCTGAAGAAGGGTACAGAAACATTTCTCCTGCTTTGAAGGTCCTAATGATCGGTGAAGAAGGGCCTTAGTCAGGGAGGTGACCAAGAAGCTGATGGTCACTCTGTCAGACCTCCAGCATTCCTCTGTGGCAAAGAGAACCTTCCAGAAGGACAACCATCTCTGCAACAATCCACCAATAAGGCTTGTATGGTAGATTGGCCAGATGGAAGCCACTCCTGAATAAAAAGCACATGGCAGCCCACCTGGAGTTTACCAAAAGTCACCTGAAGGACTCTCAGGCCATGAGAAACAAAATTCTCTGGTCTGATGAGACAAAGATTGAACTCTATGGTGTGAATGCCAGGTGTCATGTTCTGAGGAAACCAGACACCAGTGAAGCATGGTGGTGGCAGCATCATGCTGTGGGGATGTTTTTCAACGACAGGAACTAGGAGACTAGTCACGATTGAGGGAAAGATGAATGCAGCAATGCACAGAGACATCCTGGATGAAAACCTTCTCCAGAGCGCTCTTCACCTCAGACTGGGGCGACGGTTCATCTTTCAGCAGGACAATGACCCTATGCACACATCCAAGATATCAAAGGAGTGGCTTCAGGACAACTCTGTGAATGTCCTTGAGTGGCCAAGACAGAGACCAGACCTGAATCCAATTGAACATCTCTGAAGAGATCTGAAAACAGCTGTGCACCAATGCTCCCCATCCAACCTGATAGAGCTTGAGAGGTGTTGCAAAGAGGAATGGACAAAACTACCTAAAGATCGGTGCACCAAGCTTAGACTTGAGGCTGTAATTGCTGCCAAAGATGTATCAACAAAGTATTGAGCAAAGGGTGTGAATACGTATGTACATGTGATTTCTTATTTTATTTTTAATAAATTTGCAAAAAAAAAAAAAAAAAAATTTTTCATGTTGTCATTATGGAGTGCTGAGTAGAATTTTGAGGCAAAAAAAAAATGTACTCAATTTTGGAATAAGATTGCAACATAAAAAAATGTGGAAAAAGTAAAGCACCGTGAATACGTTCCGCATGCACCGTATGTTTCAAATTCTGTACTTAATATATTGGTGAGTCCATAATTCTCATCAGGACTGTAAATACTTTGTGTCCTGTATTCTTTAAAAAGTCGATACAATTCAAAATTAAAGCGAACATAACGATCCTGCAGGGCACACTGAAAACACTTTTCAGCCTCCTTCTGCATAAATCATTTATGTCACTCACTGGTGGTCAATAGTCCGGCCTCAGACTGAGCTGAATAGATCATCTCGTGTTCGTCTGTTTTTCATATGCTGCGCTTCAGGACTGATGGCTGAGAACTGACATGTTTTCTCCATAACTTAACCTTTTAGGAATCGATAAAGAGTAACGATTGCTGGTCTCCCTCAGGATGGGAGCTATTTGCGAATGGAGAGATGTGACATCAGAGGAATACCATCCTGAACACCGTGTTGTTGACGTCTCCTCCACATCTTGAGATGCAGCATGCTGGGCGGCAGTGGTGAAGAGAAAAAGGCACTTCTTCTTTAACTTGTTTAATGGATATAAAAAAGATGAGCACTGTCTTGAGAAGTATGCAATTAGTGCATGAATACAGAAGTGCTTATGTGTTACAGCTGAAAGAGGATATGAAGCTGTTAAAATCACTTTAGGCAGGCACACAGGAGACTTGAGATGTTATCTGGTCAACTATCAGGTGGATGTATAGGCTGATCCACCGCTACAGGAATGTACTGCACCTAACCAGACACCGAGGTGATGCTAAAACACAAAAACCCTGTTTCTTGGCCTGTTGCTTTAAATGGAAAGGAGAGGCTGGTGGCCACATCCTTCGGGTGTGGGGAGCTTCTTTTACTCCAAAAGACCAATATTATTTATGCTTGATTGACTGATTGATGGAGGAGCTTTATTGAACATGTACAAACAACAGTAGGATCTTAATAATTAATGTAAATAACAATAAATGTATAATTATATATATTTTATGTTATTAAGAGACTAAAATATAACGCAATGCTAAAATACCCTCACTTGTATGAGCATTGTCTTTAAAATTTGCAGCTGTTTAATTCGTATCCCAGTGCAAAGTATGTATATATATATATATATATATATATATATATATATATATATATATATATATACACAAGGTGTCCAGCTCTCCACAATTTCTCTTATACTCACTCGACTGGTAAGCCACTGAAAGCCGAGATAGGCTTGTCCCATCTTGTCCTCTGACACTCCAAAATGGAGGTGTTCTTTGTCTCGCTCCATCAGCGACTCCATCGTGACGCGCGAAGCCTCCGCGCGGCTTTCCATGACAAAATCTCTTGTTAAAAGTGAAATCTGCCGGAAAATCGCTGATGTCCAGCTCTTGTGATAACCAGAGAAATTGCACATGACGGTCCCGGATCCACACAGCGATCCGTTTAGAAATGATGTGGTGGTTTCTGCCTGTCGATCGCGGCTCGGAGCACAGCGCGCTGTGCGCCATTGTGGGCCGTCCTTAAAGCGGTAGTAACACTCCGTAATCTCTGTGAAGCCAATAAAATTTTCACAGAATGCCATGTGAATTTTCCGAATGGTTTCCAGCTGCCTGTCTCTAACAGTTTCTGAAAAAATTCTGATGGAACAAAGCCCAAATCATTCCGCCATTTCCTCGCAATGAAAAAACAATGAGAGGGGTGGACCAGTGCTCACTCAAAGCCTGCCCACAGGCGAATAACGCAACCGACAGGCACGAAAAAACTCACGCATGCGCACGAAGGTTCAAGCTTGGCTGACATAAAAACATATGAATCAAATCCATATATTTTTTGCATGAAATAAAAAGGTCAGATACTTTTCTTACAGTCCTCGTATATATATATATATATATATATATATATATATATATATATATATATATATATATATATATATATATATATATATATATATAGTTATTTACATTAATTATTAAGATCCTATTGTCTTACAATATTTACGTTCGACAAGAGCGGAAGTTAGCTTTGAGTTAGCGGAAGTTAGCGTGCATACTAACGTCCGTAAAATGTCTTCTAAATCACTTCAGAGCTGTTATTGGGTTACAAAAACAATGTTTCCAGTTTTAGAAGTGTTTATTTCTCGATAGCTTTTACATAATATATTTTATCATATATTATGTATTACCAGCTAGCTAGACCAGGAAGTGATATCACCACGCCAACGTCCGCTAGATTTATATAATCACAGAGCATTTGATTACCCTCATAAACCTAATGTGACAATTAGCTGAATAAAGAAGGAGCGGTTTCAACTGGATGAATCCTCTACTCGACTCTAGACGTCTTGTAAATCACTCAGCAGGTGTTATCAGGTTACAAAAGCAGCGTTTCCAGTTTTAGAAGTGTTTCTTTCTTGCTAGCTTTTACATAATATATGATAAAGGTGTTATATTTTGCCAAAAAACAAAGTTAGCAGTCCACAAGATCATACCATAAAAATAGGAACAGAATGCAACTTTTTAATCTCTTAAAATACATCCAGGTTAGCCATCTTTGACCTTGTCCAAGGTCTGTGTCCCAAGAATGTTCCCTGTGGACTCTGGCAGTAAACTGGACTTATGCTGATGGATGGAGGGACAGATAGAAAGTCTTTGCAATACCCAGTGGCTGTATTTCATGGCCTTGGGTAAAAATTGGATTTGCAAGGTAACATGTGTGACATCCGCAATAAAGAACATGACCCGAGCTAACGTCTGCCACGGAGTCGATATAAACCAATATTTTACAAATAAGTAGACCAAGCGGGCCACGTTTCTTCAGACGTCACTGTACCACTAACATGCCAGTGATTACAAAGTAGGTCGCACACATTATTTTGTTGCTATTTTTGTGCATACTGTGGATTTTCTTAACTCCCAGTGCAGCAGCCCCACTCACTCTCATTCATTCCTTTCTAAACCACTTTTTTATTATTATTTCTTACAAACCAATCATCAGAAGACAGTACAACACTCAGAGCCTCAATTACAGTATTTTAACTCGGGTTGTTAAAAAAAACAGTTTTGCATTAAAGGGGTTTTTCTCACTTTTACAATTACATACGATTGAGATCCCATGCTAAACACCATTAATGTTCCACAATTTAATGTCTGTGGAAAAAGAAACTCTTCTTAATATAGGTGAGCTACTCTGAAAAAACAACAAAAAAGAGTCTACTAGATTCGCACAACTTCAAGCTCTACAGCCTTTCAAATTTGGTTTATTTTTATAACATGTTGCACAATTACAGCTCATTTTAATAAAGAGAACATATTTACCTGGGGGGGGGGGGGTGGATCCCATAGTGCATATCTTCTTTTCCTACTAATGTCATCGTGCAGACGGACTGCAGGACAAAGCGCATGTGTGCATGTGTGAAGCTTTGAGATTACCTGTGAGCTGACCCACTTGCTTGAGGTGCATTCCTGGGGTGTGCATGCTAACATCTATAAGATGTCTTGTAAATCACTTCAGAGTTGTTTATTTGTCACTAACTTTTATAAAATGCATATGACGCAGATTTATACAGAAATAAGCTGTTTTGGTGTGTTTTCCACCATTGTGGTTTATTTTGTTTGAATGAACAGTCAGCTGACATCATGCTGTCTTTCTTTATTATGATTGGCTGTCAGCATGTGCTTCCCAACATCCCTTCCACAGATCAATGGAAGCCCTAATGTGATTTATGATGTCGCTATCAAAAGTAGGTCAAGGCATCTGATCGCTTGAATTTCTCCCCATCAGGGGAGAAATTCTCCCTTTCAGGAATTTCCCCCCTTTAGGGGGGGAAAAAAAAAAAAAAAAAATTCCAGACAGCATGGACTTTGATCATATTTGCAATATATTATGAATCTCTTCTTTAAGGAAAAAAATAATAGTGGTGCCAAAGAAAGTTCTTTTTATGACAGAAATCTTTAAAAACCCAGAGGCAGTATATGTGCATCAGTTGCACATGATCAGAATGTGTCCAATAACATAAATTTCCCACGTTTTTCAATTAGAAACATAATGACATTTATTTGGAAAAAAAGAGCTTGGCAGTACATCTAATTTTTAAAATTATAAACAATATCTGTGCAAAATGTGGTGGCTTTACCATAAAACGTACAATCTGCCCCACAGGGGAGTGTGGTTTCTGCACTTAAACATATTTTTAAAGACACATATGGCACCATATAAACATGGTGAGTGTAAATTTGTGCAGCTATCCATATGTACGTATGATGATATCCGGCGTTTTGCATGGTCACCACAGAAGTAAATGATCAATGTAGATGCTCGGAGAGCTTTACAATGGTCTCACATCGTCTTTCGCTATCTCACACACATGCACACAGTGGAAGGTGCTCAGTTGCACACCAGGAGCAACTTAGAAGTCTGAATTTCAATTAAACTGTGGCTCCTCTGGCCTCAAGTCCATAAAAGCATCACCTTCCCAGATGCTGCCAGAAGTAGCAAAGCCATAAACTGATGATGATCTTTGTCAGCAACCAGCTATGACCTTTTCCCAGGAGGTACCGCCTTTAAAGTGTTGACCAGTGTGGATCTTTGGCCGCCCAGGCCAGCGTGAGTGTTCACCGGCAGACAGACGGATGCTGAACTGCGACAGCAACGCTGCGGTGGGTTCAGCCTGTGAGTCATCGCTCCGGGCTTTAACTCTTCCTGCGCCGGTGTCAGTCAGAGGGGCAGACTGTGAATGCAAAAGATATTTTCTAACAAGCTGGAAATTCTGAATAAAAGCTGTTCATGCAATATGAACACTGAAAACTGTATTTTTTTTTTTTTTTTTTAAAGGAGGAAGGTAAAGAGGAGACAGATCCGCCTCCAGCCATCTCTAAAGATGTTTTCCAGCCTGTAGATTTTTTTTCGCTGCAACAGACAAAGAGCTGAGCTATTTTTAATACGCCGATCTGCTGTATGTAATGTGATTTTGGTGGATTTGTGAGGATGGGTTGTTGCGTGAGCTGTGTGATGACGCGGTAGTCAGGTGTTGCCTGATATAACGGAGGGGAGCTGTCCAAGTCCTGAAAACACAACCGGTCCGCTCCCAGAGAGATGCCAAACATCCTCACTGCTGTTTGAGCCTCACAGCCAAAGGTAAGACAGAAATGTCGAAAATAATCCGCATTTTAATAGCGCGGATGAGAAACCGTTTTTTTTTTTTTTTTTGTGATTGTTTTCACAAATTTTAACCATCGATCGAAACGGAACGGGGAGACGGGATTAATCGTGTGCAAATGCATAAATAGCGAGAGATTAAATATGCGCTGTCGTGGAAAAATACCTAAACTGCGTGTTTTTTAAAGTGAATTTAATATCGGTTTTTTTTTCGATGAACATCGCATGCTGCGGTTGCCCATAACAACGGCAGGAGTGACTCATCCAGTGACGGAATCCGCCGCTTCACGCGTCTGATGCCGAATCGGTTTTCAAAACAGCCTCGCTGCTTTCTCCGAAGTTATTTCAAACACATTTATTTTATTTTCGCTCTCTTGATCCGCAGGTCATAAATAAGCCTACAATGCTGCATTTCCACCACAAGTTGCCCGCAGGGGGAGTCGTGGTCCTGCTCGTCCTTCTCCTCCGTGAGTGCGCCGTGCACGCTGTCTCTCTCCCGCGTCACTACAGGCTCCGAGGCGGCGACCGAGAGGAGCAGCCGGCGGCCTACGCACCCAGCGCCGACATGATGAAAGCCCTGGAGTACATCGAAAACCTGAAGCAGCGGAACGGGGGCAGAGAGGAGCCCGTGGATTTCGACGAAGTGGACAAGTTCAGGGTGCTGCTGCAGCTCGCCTCGCACCAGGACGAAGGCGCCGGAGGACGTCCATCCGTCCCCGCCGCGCAGAGGCAAGACATATCAGCCGAGCAGCTGATGAAGGCGCTTATCAAGTCTCTCCAGGATCAGATGGGTAAAGAGGTGAAGCTCGGCCCCGCCGCGGCACCCAGGAACGACCGGCGCGCACACAGGCACCGCGTCAAAGAGACCGAAGGCGCCGAGGGCGCATCAGACTACGGCAACTTTCCCAGAGCGCACAAGAAATACCCGCTGATGTTTGAGGACGAGGAGAACGCAGACGCTTCCAAACGGGCCACCGAGGACTTGGACGAGCAGTACACGCCTCAGAGCTTGGCCAATCTGCGTTCCATCTTTGAAGAACTGGGAAGGATGCCCCCCGCAGGTCAAAAGAGAGAAACGTTCGGGGACGACGACGAGGCTGAGGAGAACCTGAGGAATCAGGGCTACGAAGATGTGGCTGGGGGAGAAGAGTGGGTCCCCGTGGAGGAGAGGGAGGAGACAGAGGAGTTGGTGAACGGCAGTCATGAAGAGATGGACCGGGCGCTGGGAGATCAAGAGGAGGATGAGAGGGAGGAGATGCAGCGCAGAGCAAGCCAAAATCAAGACGACGGTGATGACGACACTAAACTGGTAGATTACTACCTGCTGAAGGTGCTGGAGATGAGCGACCAGACACAAAAGAGAGACGCCACTGGCGAGCAGAGAAAGAGACTTATCCGTCCCTCCCTTGTGGATCCGCGGACGGTGAGAGAGCTTCTGGAACTCTCCTTAAAGCTCCACATCCCTCCGCAGGATCTGATCGACATGCTGCTCACACAGGAGCTCAGGAAGCTCCACCGTGACCCCCAAGGTCAAACGCGCTACATCACCGGACAAACACCCAAGATCAGGTACTTCAGTCGGAGGCTACCTGTGAAGAGCAAGACCACCCCCGATGACATGGACAGAGAGGACTTTTTGGACATCATCGGCGTGGAGACCATCAGTAACGAGTACCCTGTGATGCAGAGACCCCTGAAGGCAGCAGCCTCCTCTGACAGAATCCAAATTCCATCTGCCCCTTCTGCAAACTCAGGGCCAGGTTCAGTTAAAATCCCCCCTCCCTCTGGACGAAGGGAGAACCTCTTTTTATCAGAGCTCAATAAGATGCCACTGAAGCGACAGGCGGGAGGTGGCGAGGATGACGACGTGGAAGATGAGGTGACAACCTACCTGGCAGCCAAAATCCTAACAGAGTACCCGGACACCATCACCAAGCGAGACACCCAGGCACAGCTCAAAGGACAGTTCCCCTACGAGCTGTACGAGCGGGCCATGAAGGACTACCTGGAGCAAGCGGACACTGAGAAAAGGCCAACGGTCAAGAGGGAAGCAGAAGAAGCCACAGAGAAGCCCACGGAGATGCAGGAGGAGACGGCAGCCAAGACCTCAACCCCACAGGTGTCGAATGAGAAGGAGCAGCATCTTGGAAAGATGGCAGCAGGGATGTAGCTCTTTCCATCTGCACGAAATTATGAATATAGTATTTATACCATCTCAAAAATAACATTTGGTGGACGTGATCTAGTTTAAATGACAAAAATCTCTTCTATGAACTGTAGCTGGTATTACTAATATCACCCTAACGAAAAACAACAGAATCTCACAGGTCCAATGCATTTTTGGATTATCACAGCTGCTTTAGTGACACAACAGTCACTGATCTGTTTACAAAAAGTCTACAAGGCACTAAAAACAGGTTATTTTTCAATTACGATCAATTAAACAAAAAAAGCTTATTTTTCATCTGTCAAACTGACATATGAATAGACCTGTGATTTATACAGTTTAAAAACAACAGCAACATTAACTTCTACTAAAACGTGACATTCTACTATACAGGAATATTGTAGATTTTTCGTTACAGCAGTTTTCTGGGCTGAGAACGAGTGTTGTTGTGACTCATGATATATTCAGGGTTAGTGAATGTAATGTTTATGGATTTCCAAGTCTAAATATTAGACCGTCGCCTGCCTTCCGACCCTTTCATACGGCAAAGCTCTGTATTGTTGGCCTACAATGTGTTGTGTTATGTATGCTCATTTTTAAGTCATTTTGCACATGTTAAATAATGTGTGAATAATCACAGATGAATAAAGCATCAGCTGGATTATTTTTCTTCTTGCTGAGTTGTGCCATCTTATTAAATACACCAAAGCAACCAACCAGTCTTTGGAATTGCAGGATATATATATATATATATATATATATATATATATATATACATACATACATACATACACATACACACACACATATATATATATATACACACACACACATATACACAAAACACTCAAACCACACTGATTACCAAAACACATACTGTACTTTAATATTAAATTCAAACATAAATACACTGTCTTAAAAAAAATAATTCATACTTCTTTTAAAGTCTCATGGCCCCACAAAAATGGTAACAGGTGATATATATGCTGTTAAATTGCTTTGAAACATGTATTTAAGAGCAAAGTGATTTAATATTTTGTATTATGGAGATTTTTTGCACAGTCAATACAAAGTTCTTGAATCAAACACTTCATATACAGTACTCTGTAAAAAGTCTTATGCATGCCAGTTTCTGTATAAACAACATTTGTTTTTGCATTCGTTATCAAAAAAAAAAAATCAAATTTAAAATTTTCAAATAATTTCAAAAAACTGTAATGTTACAGAAATCTTATTTTTTTTGAAGTAGTATTTTAAAGAAAGACTAATCTTTTCAGATGACTAAAATCTTGATTGCTTTATAGGTTTACAGCCCGATGCATAACTAAACGAAAACCGAAACAGGAGCAAATGTGAAACTGATCAACAAGGTTCTTATAAAATCATGGCATAGTTCATCCAAAATAATGTGGTTTTAACAGACAGCCAAATAAGATATCTTTCAACCTTTAATACAGCATTTTATTGCAAATTATTTGACAAACTTTATTATTTTACAATCTTTTCTTAATTTAAGGATACGATTTCTACACAGCACTGTATGTATTATATTATATACACACACAACCACACACTTTAAATATACACAACTTCAGAACATTTGCCATGTCCCTGATCATCAATTACTATATTGCTACTTTTTAAACTGAAACAATCAGTACAAAAATATTTCTGCTCTTCCATCACTTGTGCATAAAAAGACTAATAAAGTTCCAATAGAATTCACACTGCTTCAGGAAGAAGGTGAACACACGTTTTTTTTTTTTCCTCTTTTTCTCAAGTGTTCAGTGGGAACAATAAAAATCTGATATTCATATTCAGATATGATAACTTTGTTCAGGTCGTCCTCTGGATGACGTTTCCCTGTTCCATGAGTTAAAAAGCAGGTTTGCTCATATACTCCTCCATGGTCTAGAAGAAAAAGAAAGAAAAAAATAAAAATAAAAGTACATATACCAGAATCACTATTTTACCTGCACCAACACACTATTCAAAGTCACACAACTACACACCACCTATTATTAAGAGCTGAGAACACCAACACACTGTTACTAACGCAAGCAGAACATCTAACCTGTCTGTCCATATTCAAGGTCATCCCAACAGCTCCACCTCATACCAATCACTGTTGTCATCCTGAAGTGATAATGGTCAAAATGAATGGGAGGCTACACTGCACACATTCAGCTCTAGAGTGTTAGTCAGCCTGACTCACAAACACAAAGCAACACACCCGGTTAATAACTACAGTACCACACAGAGCCTACAGGGGGAGCAGGAAGCATCAGACAAAGGCTAACCCACTACGGATCCATCTGTCACTCAGAGTAACACTGTCAGAGGGAGAGAGAGAGAGAGAGAGAGAGAGAGAATAGCAACCACTAAAATACAGAGGGTAAAACACTGCAGGGACTCAGCAGCACCAGTTAATTGGACGCATCGTCAAACTAATCACTAATCTTGCCGACACCAGCACACATAAGACAACACTTGATGCAGAATCTGTCAAACGTGGTTACAAAGTAAAATAAAGTAGGAAGAACCAGCTTGACAAATATGAATCTTTGCTTATTTGCAGGTACATCATAAAAAAAAAAGAAAATCAGGTCAGATCTCAGAAGTATGTCAGTGTTTCTGTGCCAAGTCCCACCACCACCGGTAGGCATGGGCAAGTTGGAGATTTTTGATGGGATCACAATTTGAAGTAAAAAATTAAATAAATAAATACATACATACAATTTATGGCATTACATGTCAGTCAAATCAAGTCCATAACTAGTTGCACAGTGGCACAATTTTTGCAGTTATGCCTCTGTACACCGCTAGATCTGCAATACTGGATTAATCAACCATTGGATTTGAGTCTTTTTTTAAACCAATTTCCATCATTTCAGCTTTTTAAATGTTTGTTTACTCTGCGTGGTGGATAAAACAAGTTATTTAAATGCACCATCGTAGGCCAAAGGCAAGGACTACTGACATTTTATGGACCAAAAAACTAATCATCAATAATTTCCTTGAATAACTGATTATAAAAATGATTATTTGTTGCAGCCTTATACACCACCACACTGAAGATGAAATTAAAACAATCAAGATGTACGAGGGTAGGCTGAAAAGTTCTAAGGCTCCCCACGAAGGAGTAATGCATTAACTGCATTATAGTGAGCCTTAGAACTTTTCAGCCTACTCTTGTATTTGTAGAGTAGACTTTCAGCTGTAATTCAATGAGTTTAACTAAAATATTCCATTAACCATTTCGGAAATATTTGTAGAGTCCCTCCATTGACAGAATCCATACATAACTGAACACACACACAGAATGCTGAAACCCAAGATTTATTAAAATAAAAAGATGCTGAAACTCCAGCCCTTTAAAAAAAATACATATACAAAAACACATTTAGTGTGTATGCATATATATAAATAAAAGAGTTCTTTATGTTTACTTGCTGTACATTAGACAGAAATATATATTTTTTTTTAATCAACAGGTTAGTGGCATTCTTCATGATTCAAAAGCATAATGTACGAGGTCTATTAGAAAAGTATCCGACCTTATTTTTTTCAAAAACCATATGGATTTGAATCACGTGTGATTACATCAGGACATGCTTGAACCCTCGTGGGCATGCGAGAGTTTTTTCACGCCTGTCGGTTACGTCATTCGCCTGTGGGCAGTCTTTGAGTGAGGAGTCGTCCACCCGCTCGTCGATTTTTTTCATTGTTTAGGAATGGCTCAGAGACTGTTGCTTTGTTTGATAAAAATTTTTTCAAAACTGTAAGGCACAACTGAGTGGACACCATTCAATAAATTCAGCTGGTTTTCGGTAAAAATTTTAACGGCTGATGAGAGATTTTGGTCTGGTAGTGTCGCTTTAAGGACGGTCCACGGCGCCTGACGGCGATCTGCGCTTCGAGGCGGCAGCGTCTCGCCGTTTCAAGTTGAAAACTTCCACATTTCAGGCTCTGTTGACGCAGTAAGTCGTCATGAGGAGTTTATTCGGACATTCCATTGTTAACGGTCATTTTGTAATGAAAGAACGTGCGGGCAGAGTCGCATGTCGGGCTGGACCCGACCGCGGGGGGTCGCGGCAGGAAAAACACCTCCGTTGGAAATCTTAACGGGCAAGTTGGAACATGCCCAAGCTGTTAAACAATTTCTCAGTTACTCACTTGTTGAAAGCCATTAAAAGCCGCCTGAATTCTACAAATGGTTTTCAACACGGAGGTGTTTTTCCTGTCGCGGCGCACACAGATTTGCCGAGTCGTCACGGAAACGACTCGGCGAATTTGCGCGTACGTCTTTCATTAAAAAAATGTCCTTAAACAGTGGAATGTCCGCATAAATTCCTCATGCCGGCCTCTTCTGAATCTTCTCTGTTCTCTCACGATGTCCTGGGTGAATTAAGCCTTAAATTAGGATGTTTTCAGCTCGAAACAGGCCGACGACAGCGCCTGGAAGCGCTGCAGGACGTCCCGCTCCGTGGGAAGTCCTTACACCGACAGAAACACCCCATAATCTCTCATCAGCCGTTAAACTTTTCACAGAAAACCATCTTAATTTCTCGAATAGTGTCCACTCGGATATTCCTCACAGGTCCAGAAAAAATTTTGATAAAGCAACGCGCGCGTCTCGAGCAGCGTGTGAAACAAAGGAATTCAGCCGAGAGGGCGGGACCACATCTCACTCAAGGCCTGCCCACAGGGAAATGACGTCACCGACATGCGTGAAAAAACTCACGCATGCGCACGAGGGTTCAAGCATGATTGGTGTAATCGCATGTCATTCAAATCCATATAGTTAAAAAAAAAAAAAAAAAAGGTCGGTTTATTATCTAAGAGACCTCGTATTTTGTTAACTGGTTTGTCGAGTCTGTGGTATCTTGCTTTGAATTCTGACTCATGTGGACAAACAACTAGCTCATAATAAATTTATAATCAACCAGGTTACTTACTTCATTAACTCCCCTCTTATTTATTTCTAAAAATTATGAAAGATGTCTTCAATTATAATTGGAGAAGGTGTTCACATAGTTGAGCAAACATATTTAATATGTTTATTTTTAAAGCATGTTTTTCACTCTGGGTCTTCCTCTTTCAAGATGTGGCCACCTTTGTGTTTTTTGTATCCCCAAAATATTAATCTGTCGACCATGAAGTTCAGATCTTCTCTGCACAAACCTCAGTGAGCCATGCAGAATGTTTTTAGGGAATTGAGTCTGTAACAATGGAAATTCTTAGCAGTTTTGGAAATAAGCCACTTTTAAAATATGGCATACCGTAAAATGAGAAACAAGCCCATGCCTAAACACATGCTCATCTTTCACATCCCTCACCCTGTGTTTTGTGCCTGTGTGAATTTGTGTGCCAGCACATCTCACCTCCTGTAACATGTCGGCGGCGTCGATGGCACGAGCAACAGACTGTTTCGAGGTTTCTTGTACTTCCCCTCCCAAAAGAAATTCATCGAGGATAAAATAGGCCTTCTCAAAATTAAAGATTATGTCCAGTTCACAAACCTGGGAGGGGGGGGGCACAACAGTAATTATAACTTAACGAAAACTGTGTACAGTATACAGTACGTCCACATTTACAATAAAAATGCTTTTTAATAAAACCCCAACAGGTGTTATAATAACTGGCAAGTTTGAGAGCAACATTCCCACATCACCACTGAACAAAAGAAGATGAAACCGTCAGATACATTGCCAAAGTATTTGTCCAGCAGCTCCACGTAGCGATGAATAACCTCCAGGGCTAACAGCTCGTTCTCCTGGTTCTCTATGGCCAAGCAGAAATACAAGCTCGCATACCTGAGGAGAAGTTGTCAGATTAACCGGTTTCAGCAGGCTTACTGGTACAAAAGATGAAAAACACACCACACACTTTCTCCATTCAAATGAATAGTATATACACTTGCATAACAGACAAAACAGAAAGTTATTTTATTAGATTGACAGAGAGCAGTTTTTCCATGAGTTCATGTAATATAAGACACCATGAGTCTATAGAACAAAAAGGTTTGTGGCCAAAAATACCCCAAAATGACCTTAAAGTCCTTATAAAATGACCACTTTCTGTGCCTGTTGCTTTAAACAGAAAGGAGCTGCTGAGACAACTTGTGGTGCTGTATGAGGACATCTGCAGTGCCAGAGAAGTATGTGAAGATGGTGCAGAATACAGTGAGGAAAATAAGTATTTGAACACCTTGTGATTTTGCAAGTTCTCCCACTTAGAAATCATGGAGGGGTCTGAAATTTTCATCTTAGGTGCATGTCCACTGTGAGAGAATCTAAAAAAAACAAAACAAAAAAAAAAAAACCTGGAAATCACAATGTATGATTTTTTTAATTTATTTGTATGTTACTGCTGAAAATAAGTATTTCAACACCTGTGAAAATCAATGTTAATATTTGGTACAGTAGCGTTTGTTTGCAATTACAGAGGTCAAACATTTCCTGTAGTTTTTCACCAGGTTTTCACACACTGCAGGAGGGATTTTGGTCCACTCCTCCACACAGATCTTCTCCAAATCTTTCAGGTTTGGAGTTTCCGCTCCCTCCAAAGATTTTCTATTGAGTTCAGGTCTGGAGACTGGCCAGGCCACTCCAGGACTTTGAAATGATTCTTACGGAGCCCCTCCTTTGTTGCCCTGGCTGTGTGTTTGGGGTCATTGTCATGCTGGAATGACTCCTCATGCAGCCATGACCCATCTTCAATGCTCTTACTGAGGGAAGGAGATTGCTTGCCAAAATCTCGCAATACATGACCCCATCCATCCTCCCTTCAATACGATGCAGTCGTCCTGACCCCTTTGCAGAAGAGCACCCCCAGAGTATGATGTTTCCACCCCCATGCTTCACGGTTGGGATGTTTTTTTTGGGGGTTGTTCTCATCCTCTAAACATGGTAAGTGGAGTTGATTCCAAAAAGCTCTATTCTGGTCTCATCTGACAACATGACCTTCTCCCATGCCTCCTCTGGATCATCCAGATGGTCACTGGTGAACTTCAAATGGGCCTGGACATGTGCTGGCTTGAGCAGGGGGACCTTACTGCCCTGCAGGATTTTAAACCATGACAGCATCATGTGTTAATGTAATCTTTGTGAATGTGGTCCCAACTCTCTTCAGGTCATTGACCAAGTCCTCCTGTGTAGTTCTGAGCTTTCTCAGAATCATCCTTACCTCACAAAGTGAGATCTTGCATGGAATCCCAGACCGAGGGAGACTGACAGTCATCTTGTCGTTCTTCCATCCATCCATTTTCTTCCACTTTCTAATAAATAATAATAACAGTTGTTGTCGTCTACCAAGCTGCTTGCCTGTTGTCCTGTAGTCCATCCCAGCCTTGTGGAGGTCTACAGTTTGTCCCTGGTGTCCTTAGACAGCTCTGTGGTCTTGGCTATGGTGGACAGGTTGGAGTGTGATTGATTGAGTGTGTGAACATGTGTCTTTTATACAGGTAACAAGTTCAAACAGGTGCAATTAATACAGGTAAAGAGTGCAGAATAAGAGGGCTTCTTAAAGAAAAATTAACAGGTCTGTGTGAGCCAGAATTCTTGCTGGTAACATTAACATTGATTTTCACAGGTGTTCAAATACTTATTTGCAGCAGTAACATACAAATAAATTATATATATAAAAAAAAAATCATACATTGTGATTTCTGGATTTTTTTTTTTTTTTTATATTATGTCTCTCACAGTGGACATGCAACTAAGATGAAAATTTCAGACCCCTCCATGATTTCTAAGTGGGAGAACTTGCAAAATCGTAGGGTGTTCAAATACTTATTTTCCTCACTGTATGTATGAGAACATGTGACAGCAATGAGGTGCGCAGGAGGAATGATGGATGGGTAGCTGTGGGACTGTATCAAAGATCAGCTCAGAACCCTTTCTTGCTTGTAATAAAAAAATATACAGGTTGGCAGACAAGATCAGACAGGAGTCTCCCTGGATTATAATGTCTGCAGATGACAATCTATAGTAAGAGTCAGTTACGGGGAGCCCAGGGAGGTGTAGGCATACACTGGAGCAAAAGGGAATGAAAAGCAGTAGGGACAAGATGGAGTACATGTTTCCTGAATGAGAGAGTGTGCAGTAGAATAGAGCGGTTTCAGGAAGTAGCAGGGGCAAAGGTGGGTGAGATCAGATACATGACATAGTCTGTTAGGGTGGGAAAATAAAGAGTGTGAACAGGGTGGAGTGGTTGTATAAAAGTGACAGCAGTGACTTGTGATAGAAAGACTGAAAGTTTATAAGATGAGAGTGAGACCCGGTATGTTGTATGGTTTGGAGGTAGCGGTACTGACCAAAAGATATGGAGCTGGTAGAAGTGAAAATGCTACAAGTTTTTTTTTCTTGGGGGGGGGGGATAGGATTTGGAATGAGGACGGACCAGGTCGTCTGGTTTGGAGAGAGAGGCAGAATGTGGCGTATATCGGGAGAAGGATGCTGAGGATGGAGTCACCAGGCAGGAGGGGACATCAGGTAAGACATGCAGGTGGTTTGTGTGACAGAGGAAGAGGTAGAGAACAGGGAGAGATGTCTTACGGATGGTCTCCATGTTGTTGTTGGGGCTACTACCGAGACAGACAGACAGACACCTACAGAGACAGAGGAAATAAAGCACCTTTTATAAATAATCTTCAGGTCTTTCCACTGTAAGACGTTACAAGAACGTGGTTGCCGTGCCAACACCATAGTGGTCATATCCCTGAGAATCTTCTTCTTCTCCCGATCTGATGTGGGTGTGAACCACTTCTGCAGACGGATCTTCCCTTGACGACTGAAAAGCAGTAGGAAACGCATCTGAGGACACAGACACACCACAGGGTCAGAGGTTATCATGATGCATGCTGGGAAAGACTGTACAGTGTGAAAATGCACGCACTAGTCACTGCACATTGTGTAAGACTTTGTTAACTAGCCTCCAGTACACTGAAACAGGTCAAAAGAGCAGTTTGTTGTTGCAACAGCTCATTAAAGAGTAACTTCACCGAGCACACGATCAATTCAACATCTGAAAAGAAAAATGCTTGAAAGAGGGGAACTTCAAGGACAACAAGCGAATTTTGAGGAAGACGTCTTCTGGATGCTCATTTCCGGTATTCAAGAAACCTCAGGAATTGTGTTTGGGATGTTTACAAAATGTGTTTCCTAATGTTGGACAGATTTGGCTGCATATCAAAATGGAAATTTATTTGTCCCATATTTAATAGAAACAACGTGGCACAGCATTTCCTTTGGGTCTTCCTCCCATTGTTGATATCAAAAGTGCGAAAGGTAAAAATATCTGAGGCAGTATGAAAAGAAAGAGTTAAGCTAAAGATTGAACCTAGTCTGTAAATTATAATAAATAAATAAAATTACAGTCCTGTATATAGACACCAGTTACCACAACTGAGCTGAAATGAAACAATCAAGATGTGTTTCTCATGTAGACTTTCACCTTTAATTCAAGGTTTTAACCAAAATGCTGCATTAACCATTTAGCAATTACACATTTTTACTCCACTCCAATTTTAGAGGCCTTAAGTAATTAGACAAACAAAATGCTCACTTTTACAGTTTTCTTTCATTGTCAGGGGATGGGTATATGAACATTTACTCTGAATGAGAAAATGTACAGCATGAATTCTATCTGTTACATCATCAGTAAATTCATAGTGGAGTAGAACAGCAAAGAATTTTAATAAAAGAATACGTCAAAGCGAGGCTCAAGTCTTCCATGTGCCATCTGGTAAGCTGCAGTTGAAATTTCACGTTATCTTTTTAAATACCTTTCTACGTAAAACATCATCATGAAGCTGTGGTTGGCACTGCAACAGTCATTCCTAAATGGTTAGTATGATGTTTTTGTTAGCCCCTTTGAATTAAAGCAGCAGGGTTACACTGCAAGAAAATTACAAATGGAGTGCATTTATATAGCGCTTTACAGTGATGCCTCACATCCACACACCAATGTCAAGGTGCTGCCATGCAAGGTGCTCATTACACACCGGGAGCAACTTGGGGATTAGGCGGCTTGCCCAAGGACTCCGAATGATCTCCAGGTCTGATGAGGATTGGAACAGAGAACCCTCTGTTCACAAGCTTTAACAACTTCAACATTACCTCTTGATTGCATCATTTCACCTCCACTTTGGTCGTGTACAGAGGCAAATGTACAAAAACAGTGTCATCGTCCAAATACTTATGTACCTGGTGGTATATGGTCTGTTGACAGATGGTGAAGAAAACAAAATCTGGACATTTGAGCTTTACCTTTTGGTAAGTAATAGGCCTGTTTGTTCCTTTTTTGCTTAATTAATAGATTGATTATAAAACAACTCAACTGATTGACTATTTTTGAGTAGTCCATCATCACTCTGAACTTAATTATGGTGTGTTTAAAAAGATAATCTTTGATAAATTTAAAGTTTTCCAAACATGCCAGATGACTTGTGTACATGCACACACCTTTTGGTTTTCACATTTTACCTCATGAAATGTTTGTCTCTAGCTGCGATGTTGTGTAAATGGACCAACAGACATCAGTGTATCTAAAAGCAAAGATGGAAGAGTCCACGATCTGGCCTTCTCTTCATTATTAGGTGGAACATACATTTCTGTCTTTTTGACCTCTTCCAGTGTGGGGAAAGCTGCATCTGCACAGTCAGTTGATGATGTTTCTGCATTTTGCCGAGCACAAAAGTGTGCAAATATATGCAAACTTTGAATGCTGATGTATGCAAATAATATTACTGCGGCAAATCCTCTCCTGGAAAAAAAAATAACTGTTAAATATTTTCATCACTGCTTGTGTAAAACGACCTTCAGGGGATAAACAGTTTGCGAGTAGGCAGGACTCAGATTGTAAGGAGAGGCACGCAATTTAGACCCGTGGACAGGGTTGGGAGGGTTACTTTAAAAATGTATTCCAATACAGTTACTAGTTACCTGTTGAAAAATGTAATCAGTAACATAATCCAAGTACCATAATATTAAAGTAATGTAATTTGATTACTTTCAATTACTTCTGGATTACTCCAATATCAAATATGCTAATACAGACAAAAGAAACTAAATATAAATAGTCTTGACTACATAGCACAGTTTATTAAGCAAAAATAAAACTGTTTCTTTTACATGGCATGCTCTGTTTTACTTCACATTATGAATTAAGAGCACCACAATATTGTTTTAAACACACCCAGTGTTCACCTGCTAAATTTTCAACAAAAAATGCCTAACAAATGAAGGATAATGAAAACTCAGGTGGTGTGCGGATGAATTTGTAATTAAAAGTGGCTTGCAGAACAATATACAAAACAAAAAAAAAGCCTACTACTTGTTCAGTAAATTCGCACCATGTTTAACATATCAGTCCACTTATTGAACTTTCAAAATAAGAACAGCAGCATAATGAAAACCATAAGTAAATACTGTCAGTAAGGAGGCGTGATCGCCATTTTAATTCTGTGCAATTTAGTGATTTGCGTGCATAGACGTTCAAGAAACAGGTGGAATAAGCCGGAAAGCTGGCATGTTGGCAAAGCCACAAACGGAGGAAAAAGGGAGACAATATTTCCTTCCATAAGTAAGTGGTTTCGGTTGTTCTTGTCACTTTGTCTGTGATATTTGGATGATAAACAGCTGTGTTTCCTGCCGTACCTGTGTCGCCCGATGACACGGATCATTAACTCTTCACTTATGTCTAGGTGATATTTTCCACTGCTAGAGCAATGTCTAGTTAAAATACTTGTTGTTAGTGATTAAAATTGTTCGACAAGAATGGGGATTTTTTTTTTTATTTGCACCTTAAAATAATGAGATTATAATGACCCGCGCTGTGCCGCTCAGTCACTCACACAGAGATGTGTACCCACACCACTGACTTCATGAATGAAACTCTGTCAAAGGATAATTGTGTAAAAATATAATATGTTTATAAATGTATTGTAATGGTTTTAGGAGCTGTGCTGCATTGAACACAGCTGCAGCAGCAGGACGTCTCAGCTCAGCAGCTTGAAAAGCGCAGATTGGTGTAACTTTCAACACCAATATTTGAGAATGTGTGTGTGTCAGAGTAAGTTTAATACTTTCCTGACATAATTTAATGTAATTTAATTTTACTGGCTCAATATCCAGGTCAAGATGGCATTTTAACACGTATTTTGCGAGCATTTTTCTGAGTGTGTCCAGTCGCGAATCTCCACTGAAAATGCATTAACATCCGGGTACTTCATCAATATTTTGCCTGGTTAGGCGACGTCATGTCGCTGTCCATGAAGGGATGTTTTTTGTTTCAAAGAAAAAAAAAAAAATTTATATGCAGAAAATATCATAAAATGCATTAAAATTGTAATCCTGCGAAGTAATCCCCATTTTTACTAAATATACCTGTAATCTGAATACGTCTTTTTTCTGTAATTGTAGCGGAATACAGTTACCTTTTTTTGTATCCTAACTACGTAACGCCGTTACATGTATTCGGTTACTCCCTAAGCCTGCCCATGGATTAGCATTAGTCTTTCCACCCACACTCTCAGGTCCATTGTTTGGCCAGCATCCTCCATATGAATACACTCAGACACTTTCAATCATATCACAGTAGGACATAAAAATTGCAATAATGATTTTGTTAACTGCTGTCCAAAAACAGAACAAGTGATGCCATTTATCAGTATTTACTTTGTGAGCTAGTGTGGCTGACCAGGTAAGAGACAGTTTTCAGAAAGAGAACAGAGTCACAGGCACAAAAAGTTTCCCGTCTTAAAAATATATTGAACATGTCCTGATAAGAGTCTGAGTGTGGACTCAAATTTTAAAGTTGGGGGGGGGGGGGGGGGGGGCATCCTTACAGAGCAACTTTAACAGAAACAACCCTACTGTTGAGTTCTGGCCTCAATGCTGAATACTGTCACATCTATGGCTGACTGGACATTACATTACAAGCTGTTAGTGATATAGAAGTTGTTTTACAGAACTGACCCTGTAGGAACCAATGACTTACAGCTTGTGTGTCTGCCTTCTTCATTCATTCATTCACATTTGTAGTGTATTTATTATACCGTACAAATCAGCCTGTTCACAAATACATTCAGCTCATTCCCCTTGATGGTACTCACTGGTGCATAAATGCCACCATCAGGATCTGTTTAATCCCATGTCCAAGGCAATTAGGTCTGAAATCCCACATAAAGAGTTAAGGTGCCCTGACATTTGCATGACTTTGATCCGCGCACTTGCACGCACATTGTCGTGACAATCTCCACCCGCTGTGTTCCCAGCTGGACGCAATGCTTTGTTCCACTGGACGCTGTGCATTGTGCACTGGACGCTGCGGATATAAAATAATTATTTCATAGTGAATTAAACATTTTTTCTCAGAGCTGGCTCTTGAAAACGGCTCTAATCGCTTCCGGAATCACAGAGAAAGCATTTGGAACAGTCTAAAAAGGTAATTTGTCATGTTTATATTATAATGGCTTGGTAAAACAGTTGCATGTTCATTCATTCTTGTGAGCAGCTATTAAAGTATGTTTCTGATAGTTTTAACATCTCGTACTAATCGTTCAGAGGAGCTGCGCTCTGATGTGGTGCACTGACGCAATCACTTGCACTCACACGTAGTGTTTTTTAATTGTTTGCATAATGTTCATGTGAAATAATTCAAATAATTAACGCGTGATGGAGATTTTGAATGTTTCAAAATTGAATTTTCTTTGCGCACTTGCACAAAGCTGCACACAGTTTACAATGAGTTTGAGATGAGTTTACTCTCGTGCACAGCAGTGGACTGGCTATATACACCATGGGTTGTGCATATTGCGAGATATGGATGCACAATATGCATCATGTGGTGCATATTGCGCAATACAAATGTGTAATTTGCACCACCTGGTGTATATTACTCATACACACCACCCGAGGCAGCCATATTGCATTTTGGGTTGGTGTGGGCAGTTTATGCAGTAGAAAACTTCAAAATATTGCTAGTTTGGATCAGATATTTAGCTGTGAAATTTGACTTTATCAGAAAGCTTTTCGAGTTTGATTTGGGAAGAGCAGAGCAAGCCATATTGCATTTAATATTATACATTAAATTTGTGTAGATGAGGGTGGTGCAAATAGCAGTGTACTAAATCTTAATTTAGACATCACTTGTGTACATAGCTTTTTCCGCACGGCAGAGTGTGTGCAAGTGCGCAGATCAAAGTTGTGCAAGTGTCAGGGTACCATTAGAGGTCAGTTTTTATACCATGAGAACAAATTGAGCAACAAACAATTGAAAATTTACAAGAAGAGAAAGACTGCAGAGTTGCAGGGGGCAGCAAATCACCTTAATGATATAAGATGGAAGAAACGGCACATTTATTAAAAAAAGTTGTCAAAATTTGAAATTGATTATATTCTAATCTTAGCTGAACATATTTAAGACAAATAATTTGCAAGGTTGATAGTCTTAGAACTGGTTAAGAGAATTGTTCCTCAACTGGAAGTGCGTAGTGGTCTTTCAGAAAAAAAGAGATTCAGAAGTGGGGAAAAAAGAAAACGTCAGATTTTGCCTTAGTTCACAATATGCACAAATAATAGAGCCACAATATGACCTTTTGGTTCACCTCAAAAATTAGTTGGCGTGACAATCAACCCCAGTCTCCCCTACAACGAATGGAATCGAAGCTGTAATGGCAGGAACTCAATTTAGTGTCTGTGACACACTCATACCTTTGTTTTACCTATTTAAAAAGTTGGTACTACCTGTTCCAAGCCTCGCATTTCATATTTTCAGGTCTCCTGTAGCTCCTAGGCAAATTAGGAAAAGAAAAGCCGCCGAACTGTCGCTGGGGCGGACACAATGAAAAGTGACGAAACCTGTTTGACTCGGGAAGTCGGTTTAGGAAGCGAATATAAAGCAAACATAACAAATAACAATAAAGAAATAAAAGTAAAGCAGATACGTTAATGAAAGGGTAGAATACACATTAAAACCTGTGCTAAGAAGCGGTTTAGGTCGAGCTAACAGGTGTGAATGTTGAGCTTATTTAGCTACCTGTCAGCGACGGCAGGTGCAACAGGTGAACAGACCGACTCGAAAAAAAGCCACAAACAACAACAAAACCAGAAATAACACACTTACCGTTTTTTGAAGATGTGTCCGATAGTTTAAAAAAACACTACAAAAGGATTTTAGGGAGGAAAAAACTCGCACTTTAACCCTCAAAAGGGTCAACTTGTCCAACTAAACACATAGCTGTGTCGTCCGCAGCAGCCCGCACAAGCTCCGCCCCCTCCTGCCACGTCATCAGCGCTCTGAAACGTGGATCCGTTACAGATAATCGATCACGGACATCACGTGGAACTGATCGGTTTAGGTGAAGTTATTCGCCCACAGCTTTTTGTCAGTCAGCATGTATTTTTTTTGTTTTGGCAAGATCTATTAGTCAACATGTGTTTTTTTTTTTAGATCTGTTAGTCATGTATGTTTGTGTATGATATGTGCATTTAAGTATTATGTATACATTTTCACTCTAATAAATGAATTATGAAATGTCTGCTACGTGATACATCTCCTCCACTCTATTTCAGAGGCAAATAAGTGATTCTTTATGGCATTTATTTCAGATTAACAATGCAAAATATCAATTCAAATTTCAAATTTAATTTATTTATGTAGCGCCAAATCACAACAAGCTGCCTCACACAACTTTACCAACCCATACAGCAAGCACACGTGTGACAGTGGTAAGGAAATCTCCCTCTGATGATATTGAGAAAGAAACCTCAAGCAGACCAGACTCAAAGGGGTGACCCTGCTTAGGCCATTCTAACACTTAAAATTTTTGCAAATATATAATGAATATATGAAGTTGTCATTGTATCAACAAGGCTTTTTTGGTCCACAAAGGGAAATTCATAGTATATAAAGGAATATATAAGTACATTAATTAAAATGTATTTTTTCACATATCACTTCACACATGCCAAACCTCAATTCACAGCAGTCGCACCTCTTGATCCAGGCTGTATCCTTGGTGCTGGGGCCCCAAGTGTCCACACAGGGCTGCTTTTACCACCTCACCCAGAGCAGGTGCAGGAAGGTCCAGGACCTGGGGCTGACTGACCTCTACCACAGCAAGGACAAGGTCAGACACTTCTGTGGGATACTGGACAAGCTCGCCCTTCTTCCTGAAGACCATGTCCTGGAGGGCATGGCGTTCCTCAGGGAGCACACCTGTGCTGAGGTGGAGCCACTAGTTGACTACTTGGACACAGTGTACGTCTTTGACTTCTTCCATCGAGTACAGCAAGAACCACTCTGAAGGTCTTCCACCACCCATCTGCATCCACAACATCCCTCCCTGATTCGCCATTCCAGTATGGAATGTTCAGACACCCATCCTGGAGGACCAGGGCCGCACAAACATCTGCAAGGGATGGAACGTGTTGTTCTCACACCTGATTGGCCACTAGCACCCTTCCTTCTCGGACAGATGGCTATGGGCTCCACAAGGACTACATACTTGCAAGCACTCACCTCCTACAACGCCCCAGAAGGCAGCCCACAAGAAGAGCCAAAGTAGACAGCATGTCCTGCAGCAGAAGCGCCTCTGCAGTCTCGGCCGGGACTCTGTCGCAGATTGTCGTACTCTACCAGAGTTCCTGGAGGCAGTGGGCACTTTATCTACCTTGGCTAAAGGCACTTGTATGTTTCACATATATGTGAGTTGAAAAAAAAAGTTTCAGATGAAATAATTATAGTTGTTGTGAGCATTTGTGTCTTTTTCCATTAAGGGTGTGAGCATTTGTCTTGTGAGTATTTGTCTGCGCACCAGCCAATGGCAGCAAGCCCTTCACAGAATTTATGATGCGAGTGAGACCTGCTCCATTATTAGTAACACAATTAGAATGAAGTGGAAAAATAGCTCAGTGCTAGTATCTTATTCATACAAAAGAAAGAACAGATACGTTATTAACCTGGATTTGAAACAAACTATTTAACCACTGTTAAACACTCAAGACAATAACAATTTAGTAAATTCCCATGCAGTAACAGTCATTTTCTCTCAGTGATGACCACACCTGCTCCTAATGTTGTGTGGGCCGCTGAAGAGGAGGTACTGCTGGCCCACCACCACCAGAGGGCGCCCTGCCTGGAGTGCGGGCTCCAGGCACCAGAGGGCGCCGCCGCCTCACGTGAGCAGCTACGGTGACAGCTGTCACCCATCACCTGAGACAGCTGACGGCAATCATCTGTGGGGTATATCAGCAGGACGGCACCTCCACCTCATTGCCGAGATATCGTTTCTACCTACGAGTACCAGGTCCGACACGCGGAGGCAGTGGCCACCTGGGAGTTCGGGACTTGGCGGCTCCAGTATTTCCGGGGTCCTGTGGCAGAGGAAGCCGTGTGGTTCGGGTCTTACCTTGGAGAGGCGTCTCCTATCTTCGAGCCTGCCCACACGACACTTTTGTGAATTGACTGTTGTCCATTTCGTGATTGGTTGTATTCGTTGTGCACGTTCACAACAGTAAAGCCTTGTTATTTGACTTTCTCCATTGTCCGTTCATTTGCGCCCCCTGTTGTGGGTCCGTGTACTGACACTTTCCCAACACCTAATCCATCATCAATCCAGCATCCACTAACCGGTCAGCAGGTATATATATATATATATATATTGCTTTTAGGATTGATCTGATGCACCAAATTTGTCCTCATTTATGGTGTATAACAGGTTTTGAGTCGTGCCAATAAAGCGGAAGGGATGGACGTCTCTCTCTCTCATATATATATATACATATATATGTGTGTGTGTGTGTGTGTCTGTGTGCAAGTTTCAAGTCAAGTCTCAAGTCTCCTGAAAGACTGACTGAGTTACCCAAGATTCTCTGATGAGACGTAGTACCAAACACATTAGGACATAGAGTCTAAAAAAATGTGCACATGGTCAAAATGTCATAGCTGGTGTTCCATCACAATGCAAGTGATGCTTATCTTGGTCTGCCTATGTACATAACTGTTTGCTTGCCATAACCAATCCAGCATTACCCAAGTCACAGACTCCGACTACCAAAGACCTGTAGCCATCACCTTTGATTTCTAAGTCTCTGACTCACAACCATACAGAAAGCACCTGAAGGCCTGGAACTTCCTTATTCTGCACAGGAATATGCATAGAAAAAAAAACCCCAAAACAAAATCTTGCATTCATGGGCATCAGACTTGGTACAACGTCTAGGGGGAAAAAAATGGTGCCAGCTTGGTATCTGCCACCTTAGAGGTTGGCTCCAGTTTCTTTACTACTACTGTTGTGTGTGAATCTTTTGTAATTAATAACATATTAACAAGCAATATTACAAATAATAGAATCAAACCAAAATTAGGTATTATAAATAATGCAGGCACAACATGAAATTTGTTGCAATCTTCTCTGGGAAGCTAGCCAAGATGCAAGTGAAACCTGTTTACTATTAGCCAAGCCAGGTAACATATAAATACATAAAAAAAAATCTTTATTGAACAATGAACAACAAAAGTGATGTGGAATCTTCAGTAGAAATCAACAGTACGAGTACCACCAATGCATAGCCCATACACATATTAAATAATAACACTAGAAATACTTGTAATTGTAAACTGCATCAATGCATTAAGTACTACAATATGACATTTTAAGTTTTGGAAGAACATGATTTATGTTCACTTAGAGCTCTACTACAGCTGTCCCACTGACACCCACATATTTCCTTTCAAGCAACTTGTGTGTGTGTGTGTGTGGGGGGGGGGGGGGGGTTCTCTTATATGACACAACAATCAAAGATGAGCAGATCACTCAGAGGCTCGATTGCCAACAATGTTTTAATATGACGAGGGTTAATACAGATGTGTACTTCTATATGATAACAAATACAACGTCTGTAAAAAGGCCTATAAGGTTCATCTCTGCCATCTTATTGTGGTGGTACACAGTGATGCCATCAAAGCAGCCCTTTTCTGACTGCAAGTCATCAGATTGGAGCTTCTGGACCAGCATGCCTCCTGAGGACACAGTGATCTAACAGGCAGGGAGAAAAGAGCCACCAGTGTCCTTTATAGACAACAACCACTATAACGTGCACAAAAGGGGCATTATGCACTATACCAGACGCTGATGAGCCATTTGTGTTTTTTGTTGCGGGCGTGTTTGTTTGCATACAACTCTTGGATCCCGTCTCTGTTGTAGAAGTGGGATAAGAGTCTGAGTGAGGATATATATGGCTACAGGATGATGGAGAAATAAGCCAAAGGGACGATCATGAATTTATGTTAACATCATCCTGCACTTGAGCTATGGAAGAGGACTTACCCATAGTGCTGGTGTCAAAGTTCATCTCCAATCATTCAGCATTCATCTGTTTGTCCTGTATCACACACCCTGCATTGTTTATCTGCCAAAGAAAAGTCAGAACTAGAAGCACTCGGAGAGTGCAAACCTCCGCCAAGGCCATGGGGTCACTGACGCCATAATACCTACACGCCGTGGAATCATTGAACCTAAAAAAGTCTAACAATGATGTTTGCTCACACTGTAAGAAAAAAAATAGTTGAGAATACTTCAAATTTGCAGGCAACAGTCTGCACTAAGACCTTTATGTTGTGCCGATGATGAACTATATGTTATAGTATATAGTTCATCATCGGTACAACATAAAAGTCTTAGTGCAGACTGTTGCCTGCAAATTTGAAGTATTCTCAACTATTGTTTTTTTTACAGTGCAGTAGTAAAAAAAAGTTTCATCTGCTGTGACTGGATAGCATGTATCCTTAATGCTTGGCATCACAGTTTATTGCAACTTGTACCTTTCCCAGAAGCTACTGTCATCTGAGCACTGATATTGATATTGCATGTGCTTATAGACAAAAACAAATAAGAGACAAAATTCAATTTATTATTCAACTAAACTGCAAATATATGAATTTTTTAACATTTATGAAATACTTCTCTAAATAAATAACAGTAAATTCTGAAATAGAACTATTTTTTTAAGTGTTGCATGTGCTAAACAAGGCCATAGGGTCACTGACCCTAAAGAGATTCCCTCCTTGGCACAGTGATCTATTCAACAATTCAGTGTTACAACCAAAACTATGATACACACACTTTTCTTTCCTTTATATTTGACATCTTTGACCATGAAAACATACCACTAGAACTTGGAATCATTTTTATGTCTTTATTAGTTCAAAAGTTATTGTACAAAAACGATTTTTCGGTAATGGCGGTTTTCTTCTGGATCTAGCTCCATAACATTTGAAGCTACATCAAATCTGATGACACCTTACTGAATCAGTAGATTCAGCTACAATTTGGTGTTAGTTGTGCATCTCTAGCTTCATTTGTCACCTCACACTGACACATTTTCTATTTTCCCTATATTTTTGCATATTCTGTGTTGTGTGGGCCGCCAGAAGAGGAGGTACTGCTGGCCCACCACCAGAGGGCGTCCTGCCTGAAGTGCGGGCTTCAGGCACGAGAGGGCGCTGCCGCCACGGACACAGCTGGGGGTGACAGCTGTCACTCATTATCTCTTGACAGCTGTCACCCATCTACACTTCATCATCCCACTCCATAAAGACTGGACGTCATCTCCACCTCGTTGCCGAGATATCGTCTACCTTAGGAGGTAACCTTCTCAGCCTGCATATCCAGATAAGTGGTTACACAGACGCTGCACGAGTGTGTGTTAGAGGTGGAGGTGAATTCCCACCGTTGTTGTTACTGGGTGTTCACACACCCACATCTGATTGTCTCTGCTCCTCGCCAGCAGTACCAGATCCGACACGCGGAGACACTGGCCACCTGGGGTGTTCGGGATTTGGCGGCTCCAGTATTCTCCAGGTTCGGTGGCGGAGGAAATCGTGTGGTTCCGGTTCTTCTCAGGACAGACGTCCTCTATCCTCGAGCCTGCCCACACGTCACCTTTGCTAATTGACTATTGTACATATTCTATAAATCTGCTGTGTTTAGTTGTGCTTTTCACAACAGTAAAGTGTTCATATTTGACTCTCATTGTCCGTTCATTTACGCCCCCTGTTGTGGGTCCGTGTCACTACACTTTCACAACAGGATATCTCGGCCAGCGTCATGGACTCCGAGGGGCGTCACCCAGCAATTGAACGGCCAATGGGAGAGCAGGGTGCACAGGCGTCTGCAGGAGGCGTGATTGGTGAGTTGCAGCACATCCTCACCGCCTTTACGGCTCGGTTGGATCAGATGACCGAGCAAAACATCCTCCTGAACCGCAGGGTGGAGGCTCTCTCCGCACAGGTGGCAGCGAGCGCTCAGGGCGCTGCTGCAGCTCCTCCTCCTGCTGACCCTGTGCAGGATATAAATGTTCCACTGGTCGTTCAACAACCCCTCCCACCATCCCCTGAAGCATACATAAGCCCCCCAGAGCCGTACGGAGGTTGTGTGGAGACGTGCGCAGACTTTCTCATGCAGTGTTCGCTCGTCTTTGCACAACGTCCCGTCATGTACGCGTCTGATGCTAGTAAAGTAGCTTATGTAATTAATCTGCTTCGAGGAGAGGCACGCGCTTGGGCTACGGCGTTTTGGGAGCAAAATTCACGGCTCCTTCATACGTACACTGGGTTTGTGAGGGAGTTCAAAACCGTGTTTGATCACCCTAACAGGGGAGAGACCGCTTCAACTGTGCTGCTGTCACTGAGACAGGGACGCCGGCGCGCAGCCGCTTATGCAGTCGACTTCCGCATTGCGGCTGCGAGGTCCGGCTGGAATAACGCTGCGCTCCGCGCCGCCTTCATAAACGGACTGTCGTCAGTCCTGAAGGAGCACCTGGTGGCCAAGAACGAACCGTGAGATTTGGATGGACTTATTGATCTCGTTATACGGTTAGACAATCGGTTAGAGGAACGCCATCGGGAGCGAGACGAAGGACGTGGCCGGGCACGCGCCGTCCCTCTCCCTTCCGGGTCTGAAAAGGTTCCGCCCTCCCCACGCTCCACAGCCGCAGAGCTCCGTGGGGCAACAGCACCCCCTGCTGATGTTGCTAGGGAAACGCGCAGGGCCAAGATAAGATCAAATGACAGAATGAAGAGGCTGGTCCACGGGGAGTGTTTTTTCTGCAGCTCCAAGGAGCATATACAGAGAAACTGCCCCAAACGGCCAAAACGACAACACTCGCCTTTAGAGACTGGGCTAAAGGGGGGTCATAACATGCACGTGGGACACACACGTATTGCCACACGACTCCCAGTTACAATCCTGAGTGGGGATTTAACCCTTCAAGCCCCAGCACTGGTGGACATGGGGTCAGAAGGGAATCTGCTGGATAGCAGATGGGCTAGGGAAGCAGGGCTCCCTCTGGTGGCTCTTCCTTCACCATTGCAGGTGCGGGCACTAGATGGCACCCTTCTCCCTTTAATCACGCACAAGACACAACCAGTAACTCTGGTAGTGTCTGGGAATCATCGGGAGGAGATCGAGTTTTTTGTGACTCCTTCTACCTCCCGCGTGATTTTGGGCTTCCCTTGGATGTTGAAACACAATCCCTGGATTGATTGGCCGTCTGGGGTGGTGGTTCAGTGGAGCGAAACCTGCCATCAGGTGTGTTTAGGATCCTCGGTTCCTCCCGGTTTACAGGCTAAGGAGGAGGTCAAAGTCCCTCCCAATCTGACAGCGGTGCCGGTTGAGTACCATGATCTTGCTGACGTCTTCAGCAAGGATCTGGCACTCACCCTTCCTCCGCACCGTCCGTACGATTGTGCCATTGATTTGATACCAGGCGTGGAGTTCCCGTCCAGCAGGCTGTACAACCTCTCACGACCTGAACGCGAATCAATGGAGACCTACATCCGGGACTCATTAGCTGCCGGGTTGATCCGAAATTCCACCTCCCCGATGGTTGCAGGTTTCTTTTTTGTGGGCAAGAAAGATGGCGGACTCCGTCCATGCATTGATTACAGGGGGCTGAATGAGATTACGGTTCGCAATCGATACCCGTTGCCCTTGTTGGATTCCGTGTTCACCCCCCTGCATGGAGCCAAAATCTTTACAAAATTGGATCTTCGGAATGCGTATCACCTGGTTCGGGTCCAGAAGGGAGACGAATGGAAGACGGCATTTAACACCCCGTTAGGTCACTTTGAGTACCTGGTCATGCCATTCGGCCTCACTAACGCCCCCGCAACGTTCCAAGCTTTGGTAAACGATGTCTTGCGGGACTTCCTGCACCGATTCGTCTTCGTGTATCTGGACGATATTCTCATCTTTTCCCCGGACCCTGAGACTCATGTCCAGCATGTACGTCAGGTCCTGCAGCGGTTGTTGGAGAACCGGCTGTTTGTGAAGGGCGAGAAGTGTGAGTTTCACCGCACTTCTTTGTCCTTCCTGGGGTTTATCATCTCCTCTAACTCCGTCGCCCCTGATCCGGCCAAGGTTGCAGCGGTGAGAGATTGGCCCCAACCTACAAGCCAGAGGAAGTTGCAACAGTTCCTCGGCTTTGCAAATTTCTACAGGAGGTTCATAAAGGGCTACAGCCAGATAGTTAGCCCCCTGACAGCCCTGACCTCTCCTAAAGTCCCCTTCACCTGGTCGGATCGGTGCAAAGCTGCGTTCAAGGAGTTGAAACGACGGTTCTCGACTGCACCAGTGCTGGTGCAGCCCGACCTTAGCCGCCAGTTTGTGGTCGAAGTGGACGCCTCTGACTCAGGGATAGGAGCCGTGCTATCCCAGAGCGGAGAGACCGATAAGGTCCTTCACCCGTGTGCCTATTTTTCCCGCAGGTTGACCCCAGCTGAACGGAACTATGACGTCGGCAATCGAGAACTCCTTGCGGTGAAAGAGGCTCTTGAGGAGTGGAGACACCTGTTGGAGGGAGCGTCTGTGCCATTCACGGTTTTCACTGACCATCGGAACCTGGAGTATATCAGGACCGCCAGGCGGCTGAACCCCAGGCAAGCCCGCTGGTCACTGTTGTTCGGACGTTTTGACTTCCAGATCACCTACCGCCCCGGGACCAAGAACCAGAGATCGGATGCCTTGTCCCGGGTGCATGAAGATGAAGTCAAGACTGAGCTATCGGATCCACCGGAGCCCATCATTCCGGAGTCCACTATCGTGGCCACCCTCACCTGGGACATGGAAAAGACTGTCCGGGAGGCCCTCGCACAGAGCCCGGACCCCGGAACAGGGCCGAAGAACAGACTCTACGTCCCACCAGAGGCAAGAGCTGCTGTCTTGGATTTCTGTCACGGTTCTAAGCTCTCCTGTCATCCGGGGGTGCGAAGGACCGTGGCAGTGGTCCGGCAGCGCTTCTGGTGGGCGTCCCTGGAGGCCGACGTCCGGGAATATATCCAGGCCTGCACCACCTGTGCCAGGGGCAAGGCAGACCACCAGAAGGCACAGGGACTTCTTCAGCCACTTCCTGTGCCTCATTACCCCTGGTCCCACATCGGTCTGGATTTTGTCACGGGCCTCCCGCCGTCCCAGGGCATGACAACCATCTTCACGATAGTGGACCGATTCTCCAAGGCGGCCCACTTCGTGGCCCTCCTGAAGCTCCCCACGGCCCAGGAGACTGCAGACCTCCTGGTCCACCACGTCGTCCGTCTGCATGGGATACCTACCGACATCGTCTCTGATCATGGTCCCCAGTTTTCCTCACACGTCTGGAGGAGCTTCTGCCGGGAACTAGGGGCCACTGTGAGCCTCTCGTCCAGGTATCACCCGCAGACCAATGGACAGGCAGAACGGGCCAATCAGGAATTGGAGCAAGCCCTGCGCTGTGTGACGTCCGCACACCCGACGGCCTGGAGTGAACATCTGGCCTGGATCGAGTACGCACATAACAGCCAGGTGTCCTCTGCCACCAGCCTCTCCCCGTTTGAGGTGTGTTTGGGGTATCAGCCCCCGTTGTTTCCCATGGTGGAGGGAGAGGTCAGTGTGCCCACGGTCCAGGCCCACCTGCGGAAGTGCCGTTGGGTGTGGCGCTCCGCCCGTTCTGCCTTGTTAAAGGCCCGGACGAGGGCGAAGACCCATGCAGACCGCCGGCGGTCCCCGGCCCCTGCTTACCAGCCCGGGCAGGAGGTGTGGCTATCCACAAAGGACATCCCCCTCCAGGTGGTCTCTCCAAAGCTCAAGGACAGGTACATTGGACCGTATGAAATCCTCAAAATCCTCAGTCCTGCCGCAGTGAAGCTCCGACTCTCAGCTTCACTGCGGATCCATCCGGTGTTTCATGTGTCAAGAATCAAACCCCACCACACCTCACCCCTCTGTGCTCCCGGACCGGCGCCGCCTCCTGCCCGGATCATTGACGGGGAGCCGGCTTGGACGGTGCGCCGGCTCCTGGACGTCCGTCGGATGGGCCAGGGGTTCCAGTAGTTGGTGGACTGGGAGGGGTATGGACCCGAAGAACGCTCCTGGGTGAAGAGGAGCTTCATCCTGGACCTGGCCCTCCTGGCCGATTTCTACCGCCGTCACCCGGACAAGCCTGGTCGGGCGCCAGGAGGCGCCCGTTAAGGGGGGGGGTCCTATTGTGTGGGCCGCCAGAAGAGGAGGTACTGCTGGCCCACCACCAGAGGGCGCCCTGCCAGAAGTGCGGGCTTCAGGCACGAGAGGGCGCTGCCGCCACGGACACAGCCGGGGGTGACAGATGTCACTCATTATCTCTTGACAGCTGTCACCCATCTACACTTCATCATCCCACTCCATAAAGACCGGACGTCATCTCCACCTCGTTGCCGAGATATCGTCTACCTTAGGAGGTAACCTTCTCAGCCTGCATATCCAGATAAGTGGTTACACAGACGCTGCACGAGTGTGTGTTAGAGGTGGAGGTGAATTCCCACCGTTGTTGTTACTGGGTGTTCACACACCCACATCTGATTGTCTCTGCTCCTCGCCAGCAGTACCAGATCCGACACGCGGAGACACTGGCCACCTGGGGTGTTCGGGATTTGGCGGCTCCAGTATTCTCCAGGTTCGGTGGCGGAGGAAATCGTGTGGTTCCGGTTCTTCTCAGGACAGACGTCCTCTATCCTCGAGCCTGCCCACACGTCACCTTTGCTAATTGACTATTGTACATATTCTATAAATCTGCTGTGTTTAGTTGTGCTTTTCACATCAGTAAAGTGTTCATATTTGACTCTCATTGTCCGTTCATTTACGCCCCCTGTTGTGGGTCCGTGTCACTACACTTTCACAACAATTCTGGATCACCAGATCTGGAATCCGGATCCGATCATCACGAAACTTGACTACGTTACACCCTAATTTTTTCAAGCCTTTCTGCCTTGTTTTTGTGGAGTTAGAAACTAGAATGTCAAAATTCCCCCCATCCCTATTCCAGGAATTTTTTAAAGGATTTTTCACCATTGCGGGTGAAGAATCCCTTAGAAAATTCCTGGATCCGGATCGTGATCCGGATCACCACTAAAATTTAATCACTTGTTCCTCTTGTCATTTCCAACCACTCCACAAAATTTCATCAAAATCTGTTCAAAACTTTTTGAGTTATCCTGCTGACAAACAGACAGACAAACAAACAAACAAACTCGACCGAAAACATAACAAACTGCCACATGCAAGTTTGTGATCAAAACAACCACATGCACTATACAGTACATTTAATTGGGGTTCAACAGAACTGTTGAGGATGTAGGTCCCTGTGACAGATGAGTGACATTTTAAGAGAATGAACTATTGTCAAGTGTGTATACACACACGCACTGGGGTTGTCACTGCATTGCATTCGTACTTAATAGTAGCAGTAACAGTGATGTAGTGTAGTGTTTTGTGGCTAAATAAAAGGCCAAAGCTCTTCAAAAACTGAGAAGTGCTGCCAGGTTTTTCTTTGCCAACAGAGAAACGTAGCAATTTCAATTCAATTTCAATTTATTTTAATTTATATAGCACCAAATCACAACAAAGGTGCCTCAAGGTGCTTCACACAAGTAAGGTCTAACCTTACCAACCCCCAGAGCAGGCACACAGGCGACAGTGGTAAGGAAAAGCTCCCTCTGATGATTTGAGGAAGAAACCTCAAGCAGAACAGACTCAAACGGGTGACCCTCTGCTTGGGCCATGCTACCGACACAATTTACAAAACAATTCACAAAACGAATATACAGGAAATGTTGCCGGTGCACAGGACAGGATGGTTACAGAAACAGACACCACACCCATCTCTGGATGGAGCCACACCTCAAACAGAGAGAAAAAAAACAGAATCAGGCATCAGAAAGACAACAAATACAGTATAATTTGTCAGCATTAAGCAACAAGAGAAACGGAAGAAACACTAAGGTGATTGAGGCCACTACCCCTAAGCTTCACTAAAAGACTCAGAATTTAGATAAAGTTCAGGCCACTGCACACTCTGTTTCCTAAAAAAAATGAATTTAAAAGAATAAAAAGCATAGTAACATACTATGCCAGTATGCTAGCCATACAAAAGGGAAAATAAGTGCGTCTTAAGCCTGGACTTGAAAGTCCCTACAGAATCTTAGTTTCATTCCACAGAACAGGGGCATGATAAGGGAAAGCTCTGTGATATGCAGATTTTTTATTCACCCTAGAGACACAGTAGTCCTGCACCCTGAGAATGCAAATCCCAGGCCGGTACGTAAGGTTTAATTAGGTCAGCTCGGAAGGGAGATGCCAGTCCATGAACAATTTTATAGCAGAACCTTACAATCTGATCTCACAGGGACAGGAAGCCAGTGAAGAGACACCAAAATGGGTGTAATGTGGTCAAACTTTCTGCTTCTTGTCAAAAGTCTGACAGCAGCATTTTGAACCAATTGGATACCCGTAATGCTGGACTGTGATAAACCAGAAAATAGAACATTGCAGTAGTCCAAGATAGAATAGACAAACGCATGAATCAAGGTCTTAGCATCAGCTATAGACAGGATGGGGCGAATCTTCGCTACATTTCGCAGGCGGAAGAAAGCAGTCCTCGTAATATCTCCAATGTGGAGGTCAAAGGACAACGTAGGATCAAAAACATAGCTAATGGGGGTTAATAATAGTGCAGAGCACTGGAGCAGCCTGGGTGACAGTTTGAAATAGACAGCCCTGAAAAAGTAGGACTGTGAAATAGAGGTCAAAAAGCCCTAAAAGTAAGAAAGTAATACAGCTGAACCATAAATGGGTATTCAATCAAGAGAAGAGATATGCTTGTTAAAAAGACACCTTTTAAATCAAGTAATTTTATTTTTGCATTCAAACCCATAGCAAAGCGTGGGGGTGGGGTGGGGGGGGTGGTTACAGACAGCTCAGCAGATTTTATGGTGCTTGTATCTGCGGCTGAAATGAAAAGCTAAACCTTCGTGGCCCTTTACAGAATGAGTTTGGAACCTGTGATGTAAGGTCTTTCTTTTGGTGCTTCACCTGGTGAACTTGGCTCGAACCGCATTTTTCGGTTTTCTATTCCTCAAACGGTGGTACTTACAAATACAGATTCTTTATTGTCATTGTAACAAGTACAATGAAAGGTAAGATGCAAGCCTTAAAAAAATGCGCTACGGACCAATTGTCATGGTAACCGGTCCGATGTGGGAAATTATCCGACCAATAATCAGCCAATCAGAGCGGGCGTAGCTTTGCAGCCATATAATAATGCTGATTACTGACTGGTCAGAGAGAAATGTCACCATCACTGCGTCATCATGTGAAGGGAGACAGGAGGCAAAAGAGGTCCTGGACGAACTCCATTTAAAAAAACAAACAAATAAACAAAAAAGTCACTACTCAAGTTGCACTGTGTGAACTGAACTACAACTCAAAATTTCTATTATTCACCAATTAGTGTCTGTCAGATTCTTCTTTGTGCACTGAGTTGAAGGTAAGAGGGAGCTCAAATCAGCATTGAAAAAGGAAGTGCCTGGTATCGAAAGGCGAGTTGGCACCATCCGGTGGAAATTGTTGCTAAAGTCGATTTATTGCATATGTATGAGATAAGCGTGGTCCCTGCACAAAATGTAAAGTTTTGTTGTTGTTTAAATGCATTACCCCTGTGGACGTAATGTGTTTCCTGAACTCATCCATGGTGGTGTTGGTGATGCTCATGTCTTTGAACATTCCTTCCAATTTAGATGTGAAATAATAGTCACATTCTCTCTGGGAAGGGGGACGGGGGGTGAGACAACAACAACAACAACAACAACAACAAAAGAAAATAATTAGCGAGACCCACAGACAAAGTATTAAAATGGTTTAGTGGTTATAATGATACTGAATAGACAGGAGAGAGTAGAAGGGGAAAAAACAAATTCCTCATCCTTTTACCTTGAGCCTAGAGATCATATTCTTCTCAGAGTCCTCTGAGACACTCTTGTTGCTGAGCAACCTGCAGGCACGATGCTGCTTGTAATATCTTTCGTACATCTTTCTCCTCCAACAACTTGAATAACACCAAGGCCTTATCAAGAGCCCACTCCACTTCCTGCTCTGTTAACTGGGTTAAAAAAAAGAAAGAGATACGAGGTCTGTTAGAAAAGTATCCGACCTTATTATTTTAAAAAAAAAAACATATGGATTTGAATCACGTGTGATTGCGTCAGACAAGCTTGAACCCTCATGCGCATGCGTGAGTTTTTTCATGCCTGTCGGTTGCGTCATTCGCCTGTGAGCAGGCTTTGAGTGAGGTGTGGTCCACCCCTCTCATCTATTTTTTATTGCAAATAAATGTCTGAACGATTTGGAGCTTTGCTGCATCAATTTTTTTCCAGAAACTGTGAGAGACCTCCAGGTGGACACCGTTCGAAAAATTAATAAGGCTTTAAGGGACGATTTTATGGGGATTAAACAGATTACGGGGTGTTACTGCCACTTTAAGGACGGCCCACAACTGGTGAGAGCGCGGCGCGCTCCCAGCCCCCATCGACAGGATGACACCCCGCTGGACCAACCAGATCATTTCCAACGTGAAAGCTTTGTTGATCCAGGACCTCGTCTGACTTTCACAAAAAGGCAGAATATGTGGACATCAGCACTTTTTCCGGCACATTCCACCGTTACAGGAGTTTTTTTCATGGAAAGAAAAGCGGAGGGACGCGCCACGGAGCCGTTCATTACGCGGGACAAAACCATCTCGGTGTTGGTCTCTCAGGACAGCTTTCAGGTGGATTTCAGACGGATTCCGGTTGCTTTCCAGTCGTGTGAATATCCGATTGTGATTGTGCATGAGCTGGACATGCCAGAACATGTCCCGTGAGGCTTCATCATGGCGTTGCTTTGCGCCGAGCGGCTGCACCGCGACGCGCGGAACTCCTCGGCACGTCTGTCTTAATGTGCAGGAAAAGTGCTGATGTCCACGTCTTTTCACAATTCCTGTGCTAGTCAGATTACATACCGGATCAAGACAGCGTCCAATTTAAAAATGAACGGCACATTTCACTGTTACAGGAGTTTTTGTCATGGAAAGAGAAGCTGCTCCACCGCGCGTCATTCGTCATTCATGCGTCATTCATGCGTCATTCGCTCACAGGCGAATGACGCAACCGACAGGCATGAAAAAACTCACGCATGCGCACGAAGGTTCAAGCTTGTCTGACGCAATCACACGTGATTCAAATCCATATGTTTTTTTTTTTTAAATAATAAGGTCGGATACTTTTCTAACAGACTTCGTAAGTAGAAGACTAAGTCAAGAAACACTTTCACAAATGCAGATGAAAAGGTATAAATACAGTGTCAGTAAATACTAAAATACTACACAGTCATTTTCCCATAGTTATGTTTTGATTTATGCCTATTTGTTGAAGTTAGCTTATTTCAGCTATATATGGTTGCAAAGCAACTCATTATTCTGTACAAGCAGCATTCAGGCGACTGAATGTACAGAGACTGTTAGTCACTGTTGTCTTTAAAAAGTGAAATTCAAAATCAAGGCAGCGTCTCTACATCTGGAGTTGGTCCCCGGGCGCTGGACTGTGGTTGCCCACTGCTCCTCGTGGTTGGATTGTGTCTAACGATAATTAGGATGGGTTAAATGCAGAGGACAAATTTTGTTGTTTGTATGTATGTGTATGTACAATGACAATAAAGGCTCTATTGTATTGTAGAATGTCGGAGGTGTCCGAGAGGTAGAGGTGGATGATATCGGGAATTTTGGTATTGATCCGATACCAAGTAAATACAGGCCCAGTATCGCCGATATCGATACCGATACTTTTTCATATTTAAGCTTCATAGATCCAAAGGATCCAAAAGACCTAGGTTAGAATTTTGCCAAACATTGTACGTGACAACAAAATACTTTATTATCACAATCAACATTTTTGCAAAAAAAAAAAATCACTCAACACAACTTAAAACAAAATCTCCTGAGGCAGAGGGCTGACAAACCACAATACAAGGGTGCGCTGCTCCATGTTGTGTGACGCAGCGCTGCTCTTACAGACAGAGAGTAGACTTTGATGAATCTGCGTGCACAGCAGTCAGTGTGTGCGGGAGAGAAAACAAGCTTGAGTATCAATCTTTTTACATGAGGATCATTCAATATCAATACCAGCGTTGGTATCGATATTATCGATATTAGGATCGATCTGCTCACCTCTACCGAGAGGAGGATGTTGAGAAAACTGCTCACCATCCATGACAACACCTCACACCCCCTGCATGCCACCTGGATGTCCTGTCAGAACTCCTTCAGCGAAAGACTGAGGCCACCAAGGTGCTCCACAGAAGGTTCTTCCTACCTGTGGCAATCAGACTGTATAACTCCTCCCTCTTCTGCAGGATGAATACATGACAGAGTTTTTCAGTTACTCAGAGCTATGTGCAATACTGTCAACATCTTGTGCAAGTGTCTTCAGTCATTTTGCATAAACATGTTGTACTCCCTGTTCTCACTGTAAAAAAAAATGTTTACTGTTTCAGCACTCTGGCAAAACAGTTTCCTTCGGGATTATTAAAGTTCTTTTTATTCTTATTCTATTAGGGGTTAGCAACCAATGTTTGAGCATTATCGCCACCAGCTACTTGGAGTGTGGAGCACATGACTTAACTTTTTTTTGCCGTACAACAGGCAAAATCTGATCTCAGACATAGAGACATTGTAGGACAGGTGCAGCATAGAAGAGGTGGGCTTGGACTTGAGGATAGTCGACCCATATGACTCAAGACAACATCAACCCAGAGGAGAAGGCTAGTGGTTGCTCAGGTGCGGCAACAAGAGGAGGCAGACAGATGCGGAAAGGCTGTCTCGCAGTCCAAACAGGGCCAATGGACTAGCTGGGAAAACCTGGAGCATCAAAAGCTCACATGGAAGGATCTTTGGGAGTTGGAGGAAGCTAAATCTGCTTCATCATCAGAGCCACCTATGATGTTCTTCCCACACCCAAGAACCTAAGCCAATGGTTTGGAGAAAATCCTTCTTGTGCACTTTGCCAAACCACTGCAACACTGAAGCACATCCTCACTGGCTGCAAAACCAGTTTGTCCCAAGGCTGGTATACCTGGAGACACAACCAGGTCGTATGACAACTGGCGGTCACCCTGGAAGGAAGGAGAACTACCAACAATACTCTCCCTCAACCAATACACTCAAACACCACCTCCTTTATAAGAGCAGGACAACTCCCAGCAAAGCCATTTGCAAGGGCAGAAGTGACCCTCCTTGACATTGCCCGGGACTGGAGAATCCAGGTTGACTTAGACCAGAAACCCGTCTTCCCGTCTGAGATCATTACAACAAATCTCAGGCCGAACCTGGTCTTGTGGTCAACCTCTCAGAAGTCACTGTTCATTGTGGAACTAACTGTGCCATGGGAAGCAGCAGTTGGGGAAGCACATGAACGCAAACATCTGAAGTACTCTGACATAGCAACCGAGGCAGAACAATGTGGCTGGCGTGCTCAGGTACTTCCGGTTGAGTTTGGGTGTAGAGTTTCTGTGAAGGCTCTCAGTTGCCCAGGTGATTTCCATAGTAGAGAAGCTTGAATCTTCGATTGGACTGGGTTGCTTGACACAAGGAGGTTTCCATTCTAATCGCAGATGCTTCCTCAGCTAAATTTCTTGCTCTGGTAGCCTGACTTCTGTCTTGACTCTAGAGTCAACATATTTAGCCAACATATCCACGTATTTAGAAAAAACGTTAAAAAATGGAACTTATTTTGAAATTCTGCCAATGTTTCAAAGTATCAAACACAATACGCAGTTGAAGGAAAGGAAAGGTTTTTGAACTTTTAGACCAGCATTCATATATGCAGGTCTAAAAACATGCCTCATACAACTCCAATTCCAATGAAGTTGGGAAGTTGTGTGAAATGTAAATAAAAACAGAATACAATGATTTGCAAATTCTCTTCAACCTATATTCAACTGAATACACCGTAAAGACAAGATATTTAATGTTCAAACTGATAATCTTTATTGATTTTGTGCAAATATTGGTTTACCTCTGTGTTACATCACCTTTCTTTCTAGCAACACTCAATAAGCATTTGGGAACTGAAGACACTAATTGTGAGTGTCATGATTGGGTATAAAAGGAGCATCCCCAAAAGCAAAGCTAAGATTGGGTGAGGATCACCACTTTGTGAACGATTGCATGAAAAAATAGTCCAATAGTTTAAGAACAATGTTTCTCAATGTTCAATTGCAAGGAATTTAGGGATTCCATAATCTATAGCCCATAATAAATGTCTTGTCTTTGTGGTGCATTCAACTGAATATAGGTTGACGAAGATTTACATATCATTGTATTCTGTTTTTATTTACCTTTTACACAACGTCCCAACTTCATTGGAACTGGGGTTGTACACTGACTGGCCATCTATGCCAAGAATCACCAGCATCTGGCAGGTATTTCTGATGGAACGCCAGCAAAGATTATTACGTTTTGAATTTGCATAAATCCTTACCTGCTGCTGGAATTATACACTAGGTCAGGGAACAGCTGGTAAAGTAACCACAAACACATCTGACATCTAACTGTGCAAAGCATGTTGAAAAGGCAAAACAGATGAAGACACCAACATACATACAGTTGTGCTCAAAGGTTTACATACCCTGGCAGAATTTTTTATTCTTGGCCATTTATCAGAGATTATGAATGACAAAACAAAAACTTTTTCTTTCACCCTTGGTTTGTGGTTGTGTGCAGCCATTTAGTGTCAAACAACTGTGTTTATTCTTTTTAAATCAAAATGACAACAGAAACTAACCAAATAACCCTCATCAAACATTTATATACCCTAGTGATTTTGACCTGATAACATGCACACAAGTTGACAAAAACTGATTTGAATGGCTAGAAAAGGTAACCATCCTCACCTGTGATCTGTTTGCTTATAATCAGTGTGTGTGTGTGTGTGTGTGTGTGTGTGTGTGTGTGTGTGTGTGTGTGTGTGTGTGTGTGTGTGTGTGTGTGTGTGTGTGTGTGTGTGTGTGTGTGTGTGTGTGTGTGTGTGTAAAAGGTCAGTGAGTCTCTGGGCTCCTGACAGACCCTTGCATTTTTCAACCAGTGCTATGACGTTTCTGCTTTCTGTGTCATAGGGAAAGTAAATGGACTGCATTTTATATAGCGCTTTTCCATCTGCATCAGACGCTCAAAACGCAAAAGATTTGTCACAGAAAAGATCATTGAACTGTATAAACAAGAAAGGGATATAAAAAGATATCCAACTGAGAATGCCAATCAGCAGCGTTCAAACTCTAATTAAGAAGTGGAAAATGAGGGATTCTGTTGGAACCAAAGCATGGTCAGGGAGACCAACAAAAATTTAATCAAAAACTGCCAGGAAAATGTTTGGGATGCAAAGACAAACCCACAAATAACTTCACCTAAAATACATGACTCTCTAAAAAATGGTGTGGTTGTTTCAAGATGCACAATAAGGAAGCACTTGAAGAAAAATGGGCTGCATGGTCAAATAAAGAAATTACTATGCAAATGCCACAAAGTATCCCACTTACAATATGCCAAGCAGCACACAGAACAAAGTCATTTGGAGTGATGAGGCCAAAATAGACCTTTTTGGCCATGAACCTAAATGTCACATTTGGAGATGAGTCAACAAGGTCTATGATGAAAGTTACAACCCTTCCAGCTGTGGAGCACAGAGGTGTATCACTGATGTTTTAGGGATGTGTGAGCTACAAAGGCACAGTAAATGTGGTCAAAATTGATGGGAGGGTGAATGCAGCATGCTATCAGAAAATACTGGAGGAAAATTTGCACTCACCAGCCCAGAAGCTGTGTATGGGACATACTTGGACGTTCCATCATGACAATAATATAACTCACTAGGCCAAGTTGGCCTGTCATTGGGTACAGCAAAATAACGTGACGGTTCTGGAATGGCCATCTCAGTCTTCTGACCTCAATATCATTGAGCCACTCTGGGGAGATCTCAAACGTGCAGTTCATGCAAGACAGCCCAGGAATTTATAGGAACTGGAGGCTTTTTGGCAAGAAGAATGGGCAGCTTTACCATCAGAGGAAGTAAAGAGCCTCATCCACAGCTACCACAAAAGATAAAAGCTGTTATTGATGTTAAAGGGTGCAATACACTGTATGAAGAACTGGGGTATGTAAACTTTTGATCAGGGTCATTTGGGTAGCTTCTGTTGTCATTATGATTTAAAAAGAGTAAACACAGTTGGTTGTCAATAAATGGCTTCACACAACCACCACCCATGAGTGAGAAAAAGTTTTTGTGTTATCATTCATATTCTCTGAAAAATGGCCAAATAAATAAATAAATAAAATTTAAAGTTCTGCCAGGGTATGTAAACCTTTGAGCACAACTGCACACAGACACATACATGCACACATGCACACACACGCACACATTTCCAATACAAAGGAAGAGCTGAAGGATTGAGATGTCTATCCACCAGGGGATAGACTAACACAGAGTTCTCCTTGGTTGGGTAGTTTTCTTTTCTTGTTGGGAGCCTCACTGATAAAGTCACAAAGCAAACCCTCCAGGAATTTGCGGGACAAAGCGGGATGCATTGGCACAGTGAATTGCTTGGCAGTGAGGCAATCAAATTCGTGCAAGCATCAAGGTGCCTTAAGGTTCCAGATACAAGCAGTGGAAATAAGATTTCTCTGTAGGATATTTCGGCTTACACACCTGGACAGGGTGAGAAGCTTGACTATTCGGCAGGGCTTTGAAGTAGTGCCGCTGCTTCTTCAAATCAAAAGGAGCCAGCTGAGATGGTTCAGGTACCTGGTGAGGATGCCCTTAGGAAGGTCTTCCAAACACGTCCGACTCGGAGGATACTTGAGGCCATAGGATCCTCTTACAGAAACCCAACGCTCTAGGATGTCATGTATCAGCCATAGACTGGTTCCGATCCTATCTTGGAGAGCGAAAATGATCGGTTGAGATTAGTGGTACAATGTCTAATCCGGCTACCATAACGTGGAGTACCACAAGGCTCTATTCTTGGGCCTCTACTTTTTCTCATTTATGTTAATGACATTCCGTCCGCCGTCAGTTGCAAGACACTCTTGTATGCTGACGACACTGCCCTTATCGTTTCGGGCAAAGATGCCGAGGGTATAGAGAAAATACTCTCCTCAGAGCTTGAATCAGAATCAATCAATCAATCAATGGCTGATTGATAACAAGCTATCTTTACATTTAGGCAAAACGGAGTCAATACTTTTCGGGACTAAAAATAAACTCCGCAAATGTTATTCCATTCAGGTGCAATGTGCTGGCAATATATTGAACTGTCAAACACAGGTGAAATACCTGGGTGCCAAACTTGATCAATCTCTATCTGGAACTGGCATGGTTGAAAATGTCATTAGTAAGTCAAATGCCAAATTGAAATTCTTATATAGGCAAGCAAGGAATATTGACCTGATAACCAAGAAAAGGCTAGTATTGGCACTCATTCAATGTCACTGACTATGCCAGCACCTCTTGATACACTGGACTAACCAAGAAATATAGAATTCGGTTGCAGTGTACCCAGAACAAGGTGATTCGGTATCTTTTAAATGCACCGGCCAGAAAACATATAGGCGTTCATGAATTCGAACAAGTTGGTATGTTACCAGTGGAGTTGCGTGTTCGCCAACTGAAATTAAACAAAATGCACAACATCTTTCATGGAAATGCTCCATCATATTTGGCCAGTCCTTTTGAGTGAACACGTAATCTCCATTCAATCGGTACAAGATCCAGTGCCATGTCTTACCAAGTACCCAATGTTAAGCCTCATGAAAAATCTTTAATACAAGTGTTTTGTTATGGAATCATTTACCTAGTCATGTACAGAGTCAAAGGAGCATGTCTCTTTTTAAACGCCTAGTCAGACAATTTTTATTTGATAACCTCAATGCTGAGGAATCTAGTTCTTTTATATATTATTAATATTTTTTAAATTGTGTACTATTTAGGTACTTTTTATTTTTATTCTACCTAGTAATAAATTCATATATTTTCTTTACATTGTTAAAAAACATTTTTGTACCCATGTTGATGATGTACTGTATCTGTTTTTGATTTTTTATAAGGACCACAATGGAAATAAGCGCTTGCGCTTTTTTGTGTAATCCTTTTATTTTAATGTTACTTGTATACAATATTTGTTAATTGTTATACAATTTACAGATTAATAATAAACAAATCAATCAATCAATCAATCAAAAAAAAAAAGTTCAGGGTCTACACCCTTCTGAGGACTGTATCCCATGAAATTCTTCAGTTCTCCAGCCCTTCACACAGCTGAGGCCATTAACTCTATCAATACTGACAATCAGGGGCGTGCTGGGAACATTTTTCAGCCCGGGAGATTCATATAAAACCGGTCCACAAACTGCCAACGCACAGAGATAATAAGAGTTCTGCTGTGGCATTTAAATCCAGCATTTATGTGCTGACTGACTGTGAAAATTGGGTGGGTTAAAATAGAAAGTAAAAGTTAGTTAGTTAAAACAAGAACGGTATTGTTAACTCACCAGTACACCACCTGGAAGAGGTGGTACAGTGGTCCCTCGCTATAACGCGGTTCACCTTTCGCGGCCTTGCAGTTTTGTGGGGGTTTTTTTGTGCAATTTTGCATGCTTTTTTTCTTTTTTTTAAGCAGTGCATTGTGTTCTGCGTCCTTATCAGGCGGGCCTGTCACGGCACCGGTCGACATCACCGCGATTGCTCACTGCCTCCGATTCGCTTACTAAGCCTGCGGGCTCGGTAAACGCAGCAGTGGGCCACTCACACCGCCCTCTCTCTGCTGTGTGGAGTTGCGGCCAAAATCTGGCAACAGGTCCAGAGACTACACTCGCTGTTTTGATGCGGATGTTGACTGCAGCTGCAGAGCTCCGTGACCACCGAGAGAGGACTTGGATTCTTTGCGGGTCCCGCATCCGTACCTCCGGAGGCAGTAAGCAAAGGGAGAGCACGTGCATTGTGTTCTGCGTGTGTCTGTTTTACTTACTGAGTACTTACTGAGTGTTAGGATTGTCAGTCACTGACTGGTTATCCTCTATTTCGTTAAACCCAGTACCTGTCTGTGTGTATATAATTATATATTGTCACTAAACTGTCCATTTGTCTGAGTCACGTTTCCAGTGCCGTTCGAGAGACGATTAAAGATGGTTCAAAGATGGGGCTGTCACAATTTCGGTGGGCAGGGCATTCCATGTTTAAAATCTTCTCGCCCAGAAGAAAAAAGAGTGTTTACACAGGAGAGAAAAGTGAGAAAATGTTAATGCCTGTTTGAGAAAAATGTATAAAGCGTGTAGTGAGGGGTTTTACTGCCTTAAAACATCTATAATAATTGCAAAAAATAGCCCTGACTACTTCGCGGATTTCGCTTATCGCGTGTTATTTTTAGAACATAACTCCCGCGACAAACGAGGGAGCACCAAATGTTGATAAGGCTGACATCCTGGCATCAACGGCATGTAGCCTGTTATGCCCGGCCCTATTTACCATTTCCCTCTTCGCTCTGTGTTCTTGAAAAAATATCTGTGAGCTTTGCACACTTTGCAGCATCTTCCTCCAAAGCTTTTTCTTTTTCTTAATCTAGCTTTTTCAGCTCCACCTGGCTTTTTTCTGTCCATCTTTTCACTCACGAGTAGCGCAAGTCCCATCTGAGCGCACAGGGCTTGATTGGACTGAACTAACTGTAATGAATGCATAGGGGTGTTAAACGTGTAATGGTATGTCCCTGCCTTAGGCTTGCAAAAGAAGCAGTCTTAAGTTATTTTCTTGTGAATTTTCATGATTGTAAAACATGTATAACACTTAATGTTTTCTCTTTAAGATACAGCAGCCCAAGTGTGTTGCTGTGTAGCCTAACAGTTAGTGGTGGTCATATAACACCCCCTCACAACGGCCCCAGGTTGGACCAGCCCACCGGGAAAACTCCCGACTCTCCTGATCACCCAGCACGCGGTAGCCAGTGACAATCATAGAATTGGAGTTTTCCCACCTCATGGCACAATGTCTTTTATATATATATATATATATATATATATATATATATATATATATATATATATATATATATATATATATATATATATATATATTATTATTATTATTATTATTATTATTATTATTATTATTATTATTATTATTATATATAGCCATATTCCAAAATGGAAAAAAGGCTATAATGATAATTTTCCCCCTCAAAATTCGAGTCACAACACCCCATAATGACAAAATGAAAAAGTTTTTTTTTAATATTTGCAAATTTATTACAAATAAAAAACTAAAATCACCTGTACATAAGTATTCACACCCTTTGCTCAGTACTTTATTGATGCACCTTTGACAGCAATTACAGCCTCAAGTCTTCTTGAATATGATGCCACAAGCTTGGTGCACCTATCTTTTGGAAGGTTTGTCCATTCCTCTTTGCAGCACCTCGCAAGCTCCATCAGGATGGATGGGGAACGTCAGTGCACAGCCATTTTCAGATCTCTCCAGAGGTGTTCAATCAGATTCAGGTCTGGGCTATGGCTGGGCTAATCAAAGACATTCACAGAGTTGTCCTGAAGCCACTCCTTTGATATCTTGGCCGTGTGTTTAGGGTCATTGTCCTGCTGAAAGATGAACTGTTGCTCCAGTCTGAGGTCAAGAGCACTCTGGAGCAGGTTTTCATCCAGGATGTCTCTGTACATTGCTGTATTCAACATTCCCTCATCCTGACTTGTCTCCCAGTTCTTGCTGCTGAAAAACATCCCCACAGCATGATGCTGCCACCACCATGCTTCACTGTAGGAATGGTGCCAGGTTTCCACCAACATGACACCTGGCATTCACATCAAAGAGTTTAATCTTTGTCTCATCAGACTGGAGAATTTTGTTTGTCATGGTCTGAGGTCAGATGCCTTTTGGCAAACTCCAGGTGGGCTGCCATGTGTTTTTTACCCTGGAGTTGCTTTCATCTGGCCACTCTACTACACAGGTCTGATTGGTGGATTGCTGCAGAGATGGCTGTCCTTCTGGAAGGTTCTCCTCTCTCCACATAAGAATGCTAGAGCTCTGACAGAGTGACCATCAGGTTCTTGGTCACCTGTCTGACTAAGGCCCTTCTCCCCCGATCGCTCAGTTTAGACGGGTGTCCAACTCTAGGAAGAGTCCTGGTGGATCTGATCTCTTACATTTACGGATGATGGAGGCCACTGTGCTCACTGGGACCTTCAAAGCAGCAGAAACGTTTCTCTACCCTTCCCAAAATTTTTGCCTCGAGACAATCCTGTCTCAGAGGTCTACAGACAGTTCCTTTGACTTCATGCTTGGTTTGTGCTCTGACATGCACTGTCAACTGTTGGACCTTATATGCAGACAGGTGTGTAACTTTCCAAATCATGTCCAATCAACTGAATTTACCTCAGGTTGACTCCAATTAAGCTGTCGAAATGTCTCAAGGATGATCAGTGGAAACAGGATGCACCTGAGCTCAATTTTTTTAGCTTCATGGCAAAGACTGTGAATACTTATGTACGTGTGATTTCTTAGTTTTTATTTTTAATAAATTTTAATGCAACTCCAATTCCAATGAAGTTGGGACGTTGTGTAAAATGTAAATAAAAACAGAATACAATGATTTGCAAATCCTCTTCAACCTGTATTCAATTGAATACACCACAAAGGCATGATATTTAATGTTTAAACTGATAAACTTTATTGTTTTTGTGCAAATATTTGCTCATTTTGAAAAGGATGCCTGCAACACGTTTCAAAAAAGCTGGGACAGTGGTATGTTTACCACTGTGTTACATCACCTTTCCTTCTAACAACACTCAATAAGCATTTGGGAACTGAGGACACTAATTGTTCAAGCTTTGTAGGTGGAATTCTTTCCCATTCTTGCTTGATGTACGATTTCAGTTGTTCAACAGTCCGGGGTCTCTGTTGTCGTATTTTTGCTTCATAATCCGCCACACATTTTCTATGGTCGACAGGTCTGGACTGCAGGCAGGCCAGTCTAGTACCCGAACTCTTTTACTACAAAGCCACGCTGTTGTAACACGTGCAGAATGTGGCTTGGTATTGTCTTGCTGAAATAAGCAGGGACGTCCCTGAAAAAGACGTTGCTTGGATAGCAACATGTGTTGCTCCAAAACCTGGATGTACCTTTCAGCATTGATGGTGCCATCACAAATGTGTAAGTTGCCCATGCCGTGGGCACTAACACACGCCCATACCATTACAGATGCTGGCTTTTGAACTTTGCCCTGGTAACAATCTGGATGGTCTTTTTCCTCTTTTGTCCGGAGGACACGACATCCATGATTTCCAAAAACAATCTGAAATGTGGACTCATCAGACCACAGCACACTTTTCCACTTTTCCACTAGAAAGTTCTCCTGATTCTCTGAATTTTCTGATTATATTATGAACTATTGATGATGGAATCCCTAAATTCTTTGCAATTGAACATTGAGAAACATTGTTCTTAAACTGTTGGACTGTTGTTTCACACAGTTGTTCACAAAGTGGTGATCCTCACCCCATCTTTGCTTGTGAACGGCTGAGCCTTTTGGGGGTGCTCCTTTTATACTCAATCATGACAGTCACAATTAGTGTCCTCAGTTCGCAAACGCTTATTGAGTGTTGTTAGAAGGAAAGGTGATGTAACACAGTGGTAAACATACCACTGTCCCAGCTTTTTTGAAACGTGTTGCAGGCATCCATTTCAAAATGAGCAAACATTTGCACAAAAACAATAAAGTTTTCAGCACCTTATTAAACTTTCCGGCACTTATTTCTGTGTTGCACCAGTTATTTTTCTCTTTTACAAATTAGTCCTATCTGGTTGCACCAGATTTGTTTGTGCTATACAGAAGCGCGTTGAACTCTTCTCTTTTTTGTTCATTAAATATCTTGTCTTTGTGGTGTATTCAGTTGAATATAGGTTGAAGAGGATTTGCACATCATTGTATTCTGTTTTTATTTACATTTCACACAACATCCCAACTTCATTGGAATTTGGTATGTAAACACTGCTTATATAAAATAATTATTTTGTGGTGGGTTAATCATTTTCTGTCAGACTTGGCTGTGGAAAGCACCTCTAATTGCTTCCAGAATCACAGAGGTCTGTTTCAGCTGGACCTTTTCTCTCTCTCTCTCTCGTCTGCTCCATGAGGTGGAGAATGTATTGGAACCGTCTAAAAGGTAATTATTTGTAATATTTATATTGTAATAGCTTGGTAAAACAGTTGCATGTTCATTCCTTCTTATGAGGAGCTGGAAAATTTTGTTTATGATAGATTTATCATCTCGTTATAATGGTTCAGATAAGCTGCGCTGTGTGCACTGAAGCAATCACTTGCACTCACATGCTGAATTTTTTAACTGTTTGCACAATGTTCACATGAAGTTCATGTTATGAATGCGTGATGGAGATTTTGAACATTTCAAATTTTTCTTTGTGCACTTGCATGAAGCCGCGCACAGTTTAAAACAGTTTACAACGAGTTTTAGATGAGTTTACTCTCCTGCAGGACAGAGTGCGTGCAAGTGCGTGGATCAAAGTCATGCAAGTGTCAGGGGGCCTTAACTGTACTCTTCCATGTGACTGCTGGCAGCTGACATACCTTCCTGGTGGTTTCAGCTGATGCTGGATTGGTGGTGCCAGAGCTAGTACATACTGTTCTGTTCTGAATTGTGAGACAATGGCCAAACTATTCAATTTATTGGACCCTACTGAGTCTGGAATGTTAGATACCAAGTGCCTGACCACAGACTGGAATAAATGTCTTCTGTCTCAGGAAGATAGAGATGAGATACTGAAATGTCCAGCTAATTCAACACATGGCAGAGATGGAGCAGGATACAAGACCATAGCTGAACTTCTTGTATCACCAGAAGCTACCATGTCCTGTCGTGAACTCCTCTGCTGTGGATGCAAGAAAGGGATGCAGTGGAAAGTGCAAATGTTTCAAGGCAGAGCTTAAGTGCACTGCGTTTTGCCACTGTGGTGGCTCGTGTTTTCAGAACTAATGTTGCATTTAACTATAACTGTGACCTCTTTTTTGTTGTCACTATGCCACTGCAGGTGTGTTTTCAGAGTTAGCATTGCATTTCTGCATTTACTGTAACTGTGTGACCCTTTTTTTGTTGACATTAAAAACAAACAAGAAACCCCATTAGATTTTATTGATTTAGATGAAAGCTTTTAAAGATGCACTAATCCTAATTCAAATGTTGGTCTTCATGGTGGGTGCGAGAGGGAAGGTCTTAGGGCCACCAAAATCAACAGACTTCATCCTCAGTGGGCCATGAATGTTTCCAGATATTTTGAAAAGAATTGGATGTAAGCTCTTGGAGTTAATGTGCTAATGTGAAAACTCTGCAGTGGCGGACATGGTGGCAGTCCACGAAAAAAACATAATATCCCTCCCTGACTCATCGTTTGGGATATAAATAGTACCACTGCAATCCTCAACCTTAAAAATGTAGAATTAGGCACCGGGATCAAGACCCTTGACGGCCATCTTGGAAAATGGCTGCCTCTGCAAGGCCCCTATAGCCAAAAATGATCTTTAAGGTATGCTCAAACACTGTTCCAAATTTCATGCTTTTAATGTCAAAGTCAGGATTCATTCACATAATTAATGGTTTCAACTCTATATTCAAAATGATCTGTTTTCCCCCCTTATGCACATTATAGCAGCACATTAACAAGCTCATGTATGCCATTTAGCCTTTCACATAATATATGTGATCTTGCTTTATCATAAGCTAATATTGCATCATGTCAGTACTGTGAGTAATGGTAGCCTACTTGATGAAGACTTGATAAATCTGTGGTTTGTTTCAAGTATTAATTTACATTTCCAATTTAAGTAAAATAGGTTATATACCAGCATCTATGTTGAAATACTCTCAGTGAATTATAAAATTCACTTTAAGGTGCTGAATAGCACATATGATAAAGATTCCCTTAGTTATATAATCAATTAGTTAATGATTTAGTATTAACTTCAAGTTTTCAATCACCTCAATTTCTCAGAGGGAGTCTTCCCAAGGGATTAATAAAGTTCTATTCAAGCTAATTTAATCTAATTACTTGGATCAGTCACCAATATACAACACAACACTGTGACCTTGTTGTCTTGTTTATTGCAGAGCAACATTATTTTGAGAGGCGGTATGGCTGCTGCTGACTGGTGCTGCAAAACAAAGTTTTAAAGATGAGGTTAAAGTGCCTGATGTCCTTTTCATGGCCAAAAAGGACCAAAGAGCAAAGCTGAAGAATCTTTGCAGCTGGGAAGGTGATTTTGAAGATGATTCTCCAGCTGAAATGTTCACTTTCACCTTTGAAAAGAGAAAGGACTATGAGAACTACAAAGAACAAGAACTACAAAGTTTATGCCAAACGTGAAGGCTGACTTTTACATTGGTAAATATTGTTTTGTATTTGTATTTATATTTTTTTATTTATTTTTATTTACGTAATATACTGTATTTATTTTTCCTATGTGAATCAGACAGCAGTCGTGTGTATGTACTATGTATGTATACATCTTTATAGCAACACAAACTGACTGTTAAGTCATCATATAGCCTCTAAGACCATTCAGTAATAATAGAAAGTTTTACCAGACTTCAGAGCATAATATTCCTCAGAAATCCAACTTTTTCCATTTTGTACCATTTTATCATCCTCCAAAAAGACTTAGTAGTACATCAACAGAAAGGGAACAGTTTGTCTAGTCTAAGTCCTATACCAGGAACTCCATTATCTCAGGTTGCAGGCAAGACAAGCTCTGTGAGAGATTTAAGTGTCCACACTATTTAATCTATTGGATTTTCCGATTCAACTTTCAGTACCTTTGGAATTAAAGTTCTTAGTGAACTTGGTGAATTTATCATCTTGAAATCGATGTGCGCTTTATTCATTCTCACAGGTATTTTTAAGGGGAAGGCTGTGACCAGGTTTGAGTCACATAATGTCCAGAGCTCTGTCAATAATACTATAAGGCAAGTTATCAATGAACGTCCTCAAAGATTAAATGTCTGTAACTCACTGTACTGTCAGGAGTACATCTCACCTGTGTACATGGATAAATCATCATTTGTTTGCAAAAATATATTTTGAAATTACTTAGTGTAAATGCTATACTTACTTTATTTTTGATTTATGATTTATCTTGTATACTGACATTTTGTTGTTTTTTGTTTGTTTGTTTGTTTTTTTTGCTACAACATTGGGAAGTATGCTCAGCATATGTCCACTGCTGGAGAGGTTATAAATGACTCATTGGATGAACTCAATTGAATTATGTGTACGATTTCCATCTAATAAATATATGTAGCCCCAACTTTAAAAAAAGCAATCCATGCAAAATAATTAAATTTAATTTAGTTTAGACTACATCTGTTTAGTAGATGGAAATCCAATTCAAAGAGTCAGTTTTTGAGTGTAGAGGTGGGCTTGTGATCAGAGGATCCCTGTTTGATTCCACATCAGGCAGGAAAATCACCAAGGTCCCTTGGCTACATTCCTTAATCCCTAAATTGCTCCAGATGTGCAGTTGAACACCTTGCAAGGCAGAACAACATTAGTGTGTGTGTGTGTGTGTGTGTGTGTGTGTGTGTGTGTGTGTGTGTGTGTGTGTGTGTGTGTGTGTGTGTGTGTGTGTGTGTGTGTGTGCCTGTGCACATGTCCATCTGTGAATGGGTGAATGTGAGGCCTCACTCTAAAGTGGTTTGAGCATAAAAAAGTGCTACGGAAATGCATTCCATTGACCATTTTGACTATAAGGTGCAGTCATACTATGTGTATGTAACAGAGGCCAACAGCCAGTGCTGCATAGAAGAAGTTAGTAAACCTCACTGTGGGTTTTAGCCTCATGGTTAGAGTGCCTGCCTCCCTTCCTGGTGGTTGTGAGTTTACATCCATAGCGGGAAGCTGCGAAGTGTGTCACATATATTTGTGCATAAACACTGTTTCAGTAAGTTAGCTGTTTAATGAATGAACCAGTAGACTTTCACTGTGTGTATCCCAGGATGTCTTATTTTTCAGGTGTTTTTCAGTGATTGGGATCTTTGTTGCTGTTGTTACTGCTCAAACTGAACTTGGCAGTTGTACTTTATCAATCCTAGAAAGCTTCCTGTCATATACTAAAGTAAAATTGATATATTCTAAGTCAATTCTGGGAGCATGCACTAGTGTCCCGCATCACTGCACCCAACGCAACATAGGACCCTCCTAGGTCCTGGATGGCAACACGTCAATGGTGGGCACAGATAACCAAAAAATTAACTTCGATAACAGATAACTGATTATCAAAGTTATCTTTGATAAAGATAAACCGATAAACCACCCAAAAATGTATCGGAAGTTACAGATAACCAATAACTTCCAGTATTGTCTCTGGTACATTTGTAACTACTAACAAGCTGAATTTGAGTTTTAACACCACAATCGCTTTTGGAAGCATCAAAAGTGACAAAAGACCCAAACAATGAGCCTGTACTTCTATGTTTGAACATGCTGCCCCTGCTGGAGGCTACATGGCTACAACACAGAAGCACACTGAGAGCAGCCACAAAACCAGCTCTCTACCAATCACAATGCTCCGGTCAGGCGGAGTTCTTGAAAAATAAAGGCATTCTGACTTATGGTTTTGTTTGAATACTGATAGAATAACTCCATTAATCTCAGTGCAGAAGGTTCCGGGTTCAAATCCCACCCCTGCCACATTTCTCCATGTAATGTGGAGTTACGTCAGGAAGGGCATCCGGTGTAAAACCTGTGCCAATTCAACATGCAGATCCACCTTGGATTTGCTGTGGCGATCCCGAGTGCAAAACAAGGGAGCAGCCGAAGGGACTTACTTTAATGTCAATTCTGTTTGTCTTCTGTTTCTGTCTTTTGGTTTTCCTTCCAGGTGGTGCGCATTTGGGACTGAGTGGCTGTGTGGCTGAGTTACCAGGACCTCACCCTGATCACCTGAGGCTGATCAGGTGCGGCTCGTCAGGACTCACAGCTGTGGTGCATCTACACGGATTGGAACATGGTGGCATTTAAGTCTGGAGTACACAGTGTATATTTGCCAGAGACTCGACCTTGTGACCAGACGGGTGAGATCGTCGTCTCGAGAGCCATCTCATCATCAGTGGATGCAGAGAATGTCCAGGTTTGATGCATGGTCTGTGAAAGAGGAGGGGGTGAGGTCTCACGCTCGTCAGCACACTTCCTGAGGTACGTTAGATTTTGTGACTAACATTTATACAGTCAGTAAATGTGGTGTCCCTCACACCTTATTATATTGAGCTGTATGTAGTCGTTTAATCAGCTTCCACTGCAGTGGAGTTTTGTGAACAGGGTGTTCCATGCCTGCAGGGTGGGAAGCTGATTAGTAATTAAGCCAGGAAGTGTTTGCTGTTTGTGCACCTTTGAGCGGTCTCTCTGTGTGTGGAGTGTGGACTCACATAATGATTTCTTCTTTCACAGACTCGGTTTGTCGCGGCCACCTGGGGGGTGTCGGCGGGGTCCTTGGGTCCGAACTGGTTCTGGCTCCGGACCATTTTGTGCTGCTAGGAGCGCACCGCAAATCCACCACGCCAGACCGCGCACTTATTTGTTTGTATTTTTTCACATCACTGTTATGTCATTAAATTTAGTTATCCTTTGTACCGTGCTCTGCTTATTTCATACTGGGTCCTTCAAACGCTGGTCGGTTCTCCGGGCTGCGTCCGACACATAACAGGCCCCTGTAGTCGGTGCGGACCAAGGTAGCTTAGCCGCCGTTAGTTCCCCTCTGGCAGATCCCGAGCAGCCGGGAAAGCAGGCTGACTGGGTGACTCTGAGGAGGAAGCGTAGTTCTAAACAGAAGCCCCGTGTACACCGCCAACCCATTCACATTTCTAAACGTTTTTCCCCACTCGACGACACACCCGCCGAGGATCAAACTCTGGTTATTGGCGACTCTGTTTTGAGAAATGTGAAGTTAGCGACACCAGCAACCATAGTCAATTGTCTTCCGGGGGCCAGAGCAGGCGACATTGAAGGAAATTTGAAACTGCTGGCTAAGGCTAAGCGTAAATTTGATAAGATTGTAATTCACGTCGGCAGTAATGACACCCGGTTACGCCAATCGGAGGTCACTAAAATTAACATTAAATCGGTGTGTAACTTTGCAAAAACAATGTCGGACTCTGTAGTTTTCTCTGGGCCCCTCCCCAATCGGACCAGGAGTGACATGTTTAGCCGCATGTTCTCCTTAAATTGCTGGCTGTCTGAGTGGTGTCCAAAAAATGAGGTGGGCTTCATAGATAATTGGCAAAGCTTCTGGGGAAAACCTGGTCTTGTTAGGAGAGACGGCATCCATCCCACTTTGGATGGAGCAGCTCCCATTTCTAGAAATCTGGCCAATTTTCTTAAATCCTCCAAACCGTGACTATCCAGGGTTGGGACCAGGAAGCAGAGTTGTAGTCTTACACACCTCTCTGCAGCTTCTCTCCCCCTGCCATCCCCTCATTACCCCATCCCCGTAGCGACGGTGTCTGCTCCCAGACCACCAATAACCAGCAAAAATCTATTTAAGCATAAAAATTCAAAAAGAAAAAATAATATAGCACCTTCAACTGCACCACAGACTAAAACAGTTAAATGTGGTCTATTAAACATTAGGTCTCTCTCTTCTAAGTCCCTGTTGGTAAATGATATAATAATTGATCAACATATTGATTTATTCTGCCTTACAGAAACCTGGTTACAGCAGGATGAATATGTTAGTTTAAATGAGTCAACACCCCCGAGTCACACTAACTGTCAGAATGCTCGTAGCACGGGCCGGGGCGGAGGATTAGCAGCAATCTTCCATTCCAGCTTATTAATTAATCAAAAACCCAGACAGAGCTTTAATTCATTTGAAAGCTTGACTCTTAGTCTTGTCCATCCAAATTAGAAGTTACTCACGTTACTGTGAGTTTCTCTGTGAATTTTCAGACCTTTTGTCTGACTTAGTGCTTAGCTCAGATAAGATAATTATAGTGGGGGATTTTAACATCCACACAGATGCTGAGAATGACAGCCTCAACACTGCATTTAATCTATTATTAGACTCTACTGGCTTTGCTCAAAATGTAAATGAGTCCACCCACCACTTTAATCATATCTTAGATCTTGTTCTGACTTATGGTATGGAAATAGAAGACTTAACAGTATTCCCTGAAAACTCCCTTCTGTCTGATCATTTCTTAATAACATTTACATTTACTCTGATGGACTACCCAGCAGTGGGGAATAAGTTTCATTACACTAGAAGTCTTTCAGAAAGCGCTGTAACTAGGTTTAAGGATATGATTCCTTCTTTATGTTCTCTAATGCCATATACCAACACAGTGCAGAGTAGCTACCTAAACTCTGTAAGTGAGATAGAGTATCTCGTCAATAGTTTTACATCCTCATTGAAGACAACTTTGGATGCTGTAGCTCCTCTGAAAAAGAGAGCTTTAAATCAGAAGTGCCTGACTCCGTGGTATAACTCACAAACTCGCAGCTTAAAGCAGATAACCCGTAAGTTGGAGAGGAAATGGCGTCTCACTAATTTAGAAGATCTTCACTTAGCCTGGAAAAAGAGTCTGTTGCTCTATAAAAAAGCCCTCCGTAAAGCTAGGACATCTTTCTACTCATCACTAATTGAAGAAAATAAGAACAACCCCAGGTTTCTTTTCAGCACTGTAGCCAGGCTGACAAAGAGTCAGAGCTCTACTGAGCTGAGTATTCCATTAACTTTAACTAGTAATGACTTCATGACTAACAAAATTTTAACTATTAGAGAAAAAAATTACTCATAACCATCCCAAAGACATATCGTTATCTTTGGCTGCTTTCAGTGATGCCGGTATTTGGTTAGACTCTTTCTCTCCGATTGTTCTGTCTGAGTTATTTTCATTAGTTACTTCATCCAAACCATCAACGTTTATTAGACCCCATTCCTACCAGGCTGCTCAAGGAAGCCCTACCATTATTTAATGCTTCGATCTTAAATATGATCAATCTATCTTTGTTAGTTGGCTATGTACCACAGGCTTTTAAGGTGGCAGTAATTAAACCATTACTTAAAAAGCCATCACTTGACCCAGCTATCTTAGCTAATTATAGGCCAATCTCCAACCTTCCTTTTCTCTCAAAAATTCTTGAAAGGGTAGTTGTAAAACAGCTAACTGATCATCTGCAGAGGAATGGTCTATTTGAAGAGTTTCAGTCAGGTTTTAGAATTCATCATAGTACAGAAACAGCATTAGTGAAGGTTACAAATGATCTTCTTATGGCCTCGGACAGTGGACTCATCTCTGTGCTTGTTCTGTTAGACCTCAGTGCTGCTTTTGATACTGTTGACCATAAAATTTTATTACAGAGATTAGAGCATGCCATAGGTATTAAAGGCACTGCGCTGCGGTGGTTTGAATCATATTTGTCTAATAGATTACAATTTGTTCATGTAAATGGGGAATCTTCTTCACAGACTAAAGTTAATTATGGAGTTCCACAAGGTTCTGTGCTAGGACCAACTTTAATCACTTTATACATGCTTCCCTTAGGCAGTATTATTAGATGGTATTGCTTAAATTTTCATTGTTACGCAGATGATACCCAGCTTTATCTATCCATGAAGCCAGAGGACACACACCAATTAGCTAAACTGCAGGATTGTCTTACAGACATAAAGACATGGATGACCTCTAATTTCCTGCTTTTAAACTCAGATAAAACTGAAGTTATTGTACTTGGCCCCACAAATCTTAGAAACATGGTGTCTAACCAGATCCTTACTCTGGATGGCATTACCCTGACCTCTAGTAATACTGTGAGAAATCTTGGAGTAATTTTTGATCAGGATATGTCATTCAAAGCGCATATTAAACAAATATGTAGGACTGCTTTTTTGCATTTACGCAATATCTCTAAAATTAGAAAGGTCTTGTCTCAGAATGATGCTGAAAAACTAATTCATGCATTTATTTCCTCTAGGCTGGACTATTGTAATTCATTATTATCAGGTTGTCCTAAAAGTTCCCTGAAAAGCCTTCAGTTAATTCAAAATGATGCAGCTAGAGTACTAACGGGGACTAGAAGGAGAGAGCATATCTCACCCATATTGGCCTCTCTTCATTGGCTTCCTGTTAATTCTAGCATAGAATTTAAAATTCTTCTTCTTACTTATAAGGTTTTGAATAATCAGGTCCCATCTTATCTTAGGGACCTCGTAGTACCATATCACCCCAATAGAGCGCTTCGCTCTCAGACTGCAGGCTTACTTGTAGTTCCTAGGGTTTGTAAGAGTAGAATGGGAGGCAGAGCCTTCAGCTTTCAGGCTCCTCTCCTGTGGAACCAGCTCCCAATTCAGATCAGGGAGACAGACACCCTCTCTACTTTTAAGATTAGGCTTAAAACTTTCCTTTTTGCTAAAGCTTATAGTTAGGGCTGGATCAGGTGACCCTGAACCATCCCTTAGTTATGCTGCTATAGACATAGACTGCTGGGGGGTTCCCATGATGCACTGTTTCTTTCTCTTTTTGCTCTGTATGCACCACTCTGCATTTAATCATTAGTGATCGATCTCTGCTCCCCTCCACAGCATGTCTTTTTCCTGGTTCTCTCCCTCAGCCCCAACCAGTCCCAGCAGAAGACTGACCCTCCCTGAGCCTGGTTCTGCTGGAGGTTTCTTCCTGTTAAAAGGGAGTTTTTCCTTCCCACTGTAGCCAAGTGCTTGCTCACAGGGGGTCGTTTTGACCGTTGGGGTTTTACATAATTATTGTTTGGCCTTGCCTTACAATATAAAGCGCCTTGGGGCAACTGTTTGTTGTGATTTGGCGCTATATAAAAAAAAAATTGATTGATTGATTGATTGATTGTAAAATGTGCACTCAATATTGTCTTGACACATAAATGTTGGCTTTACACTGTGCGAGTTTGGCCCTTTTTCAGATGAAAATCCTGCTGCTGAAGAGTTACAAGCATCCAATCGCTCGGACTGTGCATGTGCAAACACCGCAGAGCTGTCTTGTAATGTTTTTTGTTGTTGTTTTGTTTTTAAACTTAACTGGAAAAATAAAGCCATCTGCAAAAACTTGATTTGACAACCATCTGATATAACCGTGGTCAAAATAAATACAACACTGGCATCTACTGGTGCCCAGACACTTAGTACTTAGGGTGAATACTGCCATGAACACTACTGGCCAGTAGATGGCAGTAGAGGCCTTGAAAACGTGCCAAAACAAATTCCAGATAATCCGTGTCTGCTACATTTAAGATGCGTGGAATGTATAATTAGTCTGATAATGGTTTTTAAAATTATCTAAAAAGATAATCCAATAATGAAAACATTATCTTCGATAATTATCTGTTATCGGATTATCGGAAGTGTGCCCACCACTACAACACATCCTTACCTCTCAAAGGTAGCCATCTATTTGCTGCATCCGGTTGAAACATGGGTGTCCTCTCTGCCTTCTCCAGCGTGCTTATGCACAGTGAAACAGGCCACATGGCCAACAACTTTGTACACTGAAAAAAGACAATAGTTGAACCAACTTAATTCAATTGTTTCAATCGGTAACACCTGAATTAATTAAGTTCTTTGAAAGTCAGTTACTAACTTAATTTCAAAGAACGTATTTAGTGTTACCAATTGAAACAAATTATTAATTTGGTTCTTTTATCAGTGTAGCTGATGCTGCCTCACAATGCTAGTGATATTTCTTATCTGAGCCACACGTTTGACACAAAGTCATTCCTGTGCTATCCAATGATCCACCGAAGAGACCTGGTACCAATGACATCCAGTCACTAAGTCACTGGCATCCAAGTCTCCCAATAATACAGAAAGACAGGAAACACCAGAAACCTAAACACTTTGATCTTCATTCTTCTGCATCAGCATCACCAAACACCTCTGTTTAAAAACCTCAAGACTCCATAAGATCTTCCCAGGGACCTCCTGATCTCAGAAGCAGAGAACCAAGAGACATGGATGTCACTGCTGAGATAAATATCTAAAGTTCAACACTTTTGCCATTACAGATACAATTCTGAGGTCAAATCCAGGGAGTCATTGAAAGCTCATCTTGATCCAGATCAATCTGCAAACCCAGACACTCTGATTCTTCACTGTCATTCTGCTCTTTATTGGATGTCTGCTGTGACATCACAAACTGTAGCGATTTGCTACCAGTGTTAACTGGATGAAGGACCTTGGCGAGAGCAGACACCTCCACCAGCACCAATCCATCAATCACTTTTTTAGATATCATGTTTAAATAAACACGTTCTTTACCCTTCCCATCGATGTGTTTGAAAATCTTTCTTGAACATCCATTTCCTTCTGCTCTGACCCCACTGCCCTTGAGCAAAGCAGTGTCTGTAGACTTGTAGTTGGTCATCTGTTCTTCTGTGAGGCTGCTCGCTGCTCTACGAGATTATAATGAATTAAATGAATTCAATCACTGTTTGAACATGATGTGAACGATTTTGCTGCAATTTACATACGTGGCCAGCAGATGTCAGCCACGAACAACATTTGACTTATCAAACTGATTAAAATCTACTCACAAGGTTTTGTGCTTCATCACGAGCAGCGATATTGTGATAGAGGATCGCAGTTTCTCAGGAAATAGGCAATTTTATGTTTTAAGTCTCACACGATGTTTTGTTTTGAGTTTTTGTTTGTCATGGTGGTGGGACGGTGGTTGGTGCGCAGCGCGGAACTCTCGCGAGATGATCATAACCATTGTACCTGCAAAACGTAATAATTATTATACATATTTATATTGTTATTATTATTATTATTATTATTATTATTATTATTATTATTATTATTATTATTATTATTATTATTATTATATTCATTATCTATTTCAAATTCGAAAGAAAGCTGCTAGCAGTAGCCTAAAACGTTTTGAAAGGAAAGCACAAAAGATGAAAACTTTATTGGGTGAATGACACAGCAAATTATTCCAGACTGTTCCAGCTACTAAAGTAGGTATCACTTTGTTAGCCTGTAGTTCATTCATATGGTGTTTAAAGAACACAAATAGCACATTTGCAGGAAGAATCGTCTGTTCATTTCCATCTTTGCTGTCCTTGGGTCCTCTGCAGAATCTTCTCATTGTCCACCTGAAGCTTTCGGTGATTGATGACAGGCTGGAAGACTGAATATCTTCTCACCGTCATGATGATGCTTTCTGAATTATTCCAGAAACAACACATCAAGGTAAGGCTTCTCTCATGAAGAACATAATTATAGTTTCTCATCTGAAGAGGTTGTATGAGGGTACTTCAGAAACATCTCGGCCTCACTCAGAAACAAAGGCTTCAAGGGGCTTCATGATGTGACCTTTTTACAGGAAGGAATCATGAAGCTTGAATATTGGTAGACCAAGTGCATTGATGTTAAGGGAGACTATGTTGAAAAATAATGCAAGAATATTCTTCCTCCTGTGATTATTTCTGGGTGAGACTGAGAACTTTTTTAAAGTACCCTCACGCGTATAGTCTGCTTCAGACCAGATGGCTCTGAGACCCAACAAATTTCAAAAACAATGAGCGTTGAATCCATATTGAGATCCTCCTCAAAATCTAATCAACACGTCATCCACAAAACATGCATCTGTTCATAACCTGCTGAGATATCTTACTGATAAACTACAGACAAATGCCAGTGACCTCATGTTACTTGCAATTTTCTAATATGCCCACGATAGCACCTCTGTTCCAGCAAACATCCAGAAGTCGCAATTATATAAAATGCAAATTAGCTGGAACCATATTTAGAAATTTTTCTCGCAATGTAACCTAAATTCTAATCCAATTACATTTTTTCCACAAATCTGATTGGTTAATCATGTGAGATTTCAGACTGTATAATATCGGGGTAACGGCGGCAAAATATTCGACTGTTTAGATGTATTACTCCGTGCCCTGACTGGTGTTCTGACGAGATGTCATTCCTGTCGACAGGCCAGCCCTCCGCGCAACTGCGCATGCACAATATTGTCAGGAAGCGGAACTGTCGATTTATGCAATGAGACACACAATTTGACAGAACACCAGCGCGCACTGTCATAATGGCGCTATTAGCCGAGAGCGAGAGAAAGTCATGTACCGCCACTGTCACCGAAATGGGTCAATTTAAGGTACCATACGAAAGTATTGATGTGGATTCTGAAACAGAATTACTTTCACATTTGATGTATTTTCACATTTGATGGATTACTCCGCACCCTGACCACTGTTGGAGTGACGCTGCATCACGGTAAGCCTCGCCGACTGAATTACCTTCAGAAATATAAACCGTGCAAGAGATAGAATCGGATTAGAATGGGAATAACCACCTTGTGTCTGATAATTTGCGGATGTTCCTGCTGGATTACGGTTGCAAATATCTGTTTGAAAAGCTCAATTTGCGACCGTAGAACCAGCATGTATGTCCACAAATCATCAGACACAACAGGGTTATTCCCTAATTATTATCTTATTATCATAATTGATTTATTTTCCTTTATTTCCTGCATGCATTAATTGTCCATTGGTTCATTATTATACTGTATTATTAGGAAGGGCATCTGGTATAAACCTTGTGCTAAATCAGCATGCTAATAATGCAATTTAGCGCTGTTGAAGGTGAAATTAGATGATTATTACAGGGTGAATAACCTTGAATCCTACCTCTTGATTCTGTTATCAAAACAGGAACAGTTGCATTCTTTCGTAGATTAGCTCCAGCTGTTCTCTTCAAGCCCATGTTCTCCAGCTCCAGCTTTCTGATTTCTGACCGCATCGCTCTGATCACGCGGATCAGCCTCTGCTCGCTGTCCTTGGTGCTGGCTGCACACATTTTCACGCTGACCGTCTTACGAGCCTCCCAAGTTGCCACTCGACCCCATCTGACCCGTAAACAGGCAGCTTATCCCATGGCCTTTTTTCTGTTTAGAGTCCAACCCTCCCATGTGGGTCAGATTGCATCAGAAAACAATTAACCGCCAAATCAAAGGCAAAATAGTCTAATCAGTCGTCACACTATTGACGGGTAGATCACATGATGGGAAGAGTGTTTTTCTTGTCTGCGATCTGATGCCTACCACTTTCCCACCTCCTGTTAAATATTCATCTACTCTGTCAACATAAAGCAACAAAAGGTACTTGGGAGAGCCGTAGACTGTGCTCGAAGTCTTTGTCCAGTGGAGAAGATTATCCGCTTCTCCACTGAAACTCAAGACTCTGTGTGCTGAAAATGCTCAAGCAATGATTAGAAGTCATGCACATTTACTCAGCATTTTTAGCGTATACAATCACGTTCACAAATATAAATCTCAGTTGCCAGTTGATGGTTTTGCTGCAATGCGTCTTGTGTAAAACCTGCCTGCACTGACATAAGTTTCAAATAATTTAAAAGCCAGTTCATTTCAAGTAAGTGGAATGAAAGAGTGGAAGTCTTCATAAGTGAATATGATACTGTACAAGTGAATATGTGTCTGGTGCTGCTCTCTAGTGTCCACTGCAGTTCAAGCAGCAAGTGGAAGATCACATCAAGATAAAAGCATTCTTTCACTGACCTCTTCTGAACTTGAATAAAAATGTTAAAATTGTTGGCAGATATTTCCCTTAAAATGATAGTATTGTTGTCGTATTTGTGGTTTAACCTACGCTGTCTGACCAGTAGATGTTTTGTGATTGTTGTCATTAGAGTTTTGAACGGGAATAACCTTAGTTCGATGGAATCATGTCTCTTGTGACCAGCTGCAGCAGATCTGTGAAGCTGCTTTGGGTTTTGTTTCTATCCTCTTCCTTATACAGCTGAAAGGAGATTGTCCCCTACAGACAAACTGGTCATCAAACTCTGTGCAGCGTGCTTTGACTGACACACACATTGTCCCCACGGCTCTCCCACAGCCTGTGGTAAGTGTCCCAAAGTGCAAGTGTGGCCCTTAAAAGGCTCTTACAATTAATGCTCCATGGGTGTAGATAGGCTAAGCTTGAACAGCTTTGTTGATTGATGAGATAGCCACATGGTGTTTGGCAGAGGCCACAGCTGCTGTAATAAGTAGAGGGGGATTCGTCCATCATCACTGCATACTGCTACCAAAGTCCAAAGCCTCATAATTTGGAATGTTAAATATTTTTAAACATACATTACTCCGCCTCAGATTTACTCCAGAAATTTACATGAAAGTTTCATGATGCTGTTGATCTTGTCAACAAGTTCCAATATATATATTTTTTTTTTTTTCAGTAGCAAAAATGGATTTTCCAGTCATGCAACATCAGTCCATTATGAAATAAGCCACAATTGGTCAACTGCATGTGTGTAATGTGAGTATTGTTATCCTGTCATGCTAGTGACAATCTTGCCAGGACTGCTTATTTTATATGTTTATTTCACCACCCTGCAAACTTGTTGCAGTATTTGAGTTGTCTATTGAAGCTTCTTTAGTGCAGCAGCTAAACAAAACACAATGTCACAATACGCAGCTCTACATTTGCGCATATTTTCAGTTTGTACAGGGGTCAAAAGTTAAAGTTGCTCCAATTTTGGTAAAAAAAAAAATTATGCAAATTATTAGTTGACTTAACAGCATTTTAAAAAGGAATAGTTTGGACCATGTATCAAGCTTAATTATCATGTTATGGGGTGACATATGTCACATGTCATTGAATCCAATGGACGCTGACCTTGTTCGACCTTTACTTTGGAGACCAAGCATTCAACACAGTCAAAACACTATTACATTTATTAATCCTATTAGCTCAACCAATAATTTGCATCACTTTTTTACCAAAATTGAAGGAAGTTTAACTTTTGATCCCTGTATAAACTGAAACTGACCTTTGTCACCATTTTTGCTGTTTTTACACCATAACTCCTGAACATTCAGTCATATATCATCCAAACTATACCTTTTTGGAATCATTATGATCAAACAAGTAATGTAGTGTAGTTTTCAATTTGATTGGAGCATTTTTAATTTTGACCGCTGTGCAATTCTTCAATTGACACCTCCCTGACCGTCTATTGAAAATTCAAGTGGCGAATCGTTTTTTTTTTCTTTTTTTTTTTCAAAAGAGTAATGTCTAAGGAGTATTTGTGCTGACTTTGGTGCTTGTATCACCATTTGCAGGATTGTTTCAGTTTTCTGCTGCGCTACTTGGGCTTGTTTCCAAATTGCAATTATTCATTTTGACTCCATTATAAAGAGTGAAGTTATACCTTTTGACTTGTTTTCACAAGCATGTAAGCTTTTTTCCTTTTGTGAATTCTAACTGGTGACTTATTTCCCTGGCCGTGTGATGTATCTCACTTGACACAGGACATATTAAAATATCTTTGAACAGTTCTTATAGGGGTGACCTGAAACCTTCTTTTCCTGTGGGTGAATGCTGAGTACCTGAGTACTGGACATCATTGAGTATGAATTTGAGCTTGACTGATAGGCATTTTTTCAGGTGAAAATACAATAATGATATCAGAGAGTAAAAATTTATGTTACTGATATATCTGCTGATATGTACATAAAAATGGTAGTCATTCCTAACACTTCATTATCAAACCTTTATGACAAATAAATGTAATTGAGGCTTGAAGTTTTACAGTTTAAACATGAACTTCATTATAAATAACTGCAAATATAATCAACAGCCAACCAAAGTACGTCATACTGTCTTACCTTAGATTGGCAGTCACAGTGTCGTATCGCTCAGCATTTGCATAAGACTTGTAGTCAATTTTGCTACTGCCTAGCTGGCAGCATAGTGACCACTTTTCTCTTGTCACTGTAAAATGCGAACTCTGTTTGAAGTCTGTTTGAGTCTCTTCTAGCTAATGTCACCATCTGTCTCTTCTAGCTAATATGACCAGTGGGGTGATGGGGGTCCCAGGCGTGCTTGACAGCATTGTAAACAGTGCTGTTGGAGCACCCTCTGCTGGACTCGCTACATAATGACACTATTTCCAAGTGTCAAATTGTTTTTCTGCATTGTTCGTTCTGTAAAATGAAAGTTCCCATATTGGCAAAAATAACGCAGATACCGATATGTCCACCAAAGGCTCATATTGGCCAATATTATCAGCCAATTAATATATCATTCAGACTCAAGTAAAACTACTAAGTAATTCAATACACAAAATAAGTCCCTTCAGCTGCTCTCTTGTTTGCACTCAGCGTTGCCACAGCAAATCTGAGGTGGATCTGCATGTGGAATTAGCACACGTTTTTACACCGGATGCCCTTTTGACACAACTCCACATTACATGGAGAAACATGGCAGGTATGAGGTTTGAACCAGGAACCTTTCACACTGAAACCAAGTGCACTAACCACTTGGCCACCACTTCAACATATAAATTTAAAACACCAGAACATTCAGTGACTTTAAACAGTTTATTTTATGTAGTTTCTTTTTGAAGAACACCATGTTTAGTTGTTACCTTTCTGTCATAAATATACACAAACAAAAAGCATACTTTACCCCCCCCCCCCCACACACACACACACATCAGAAAACCACTTTTTAACTCCTACAGCTGCTGTTTCCTGGATTGTTTTGATTGTGTTGTCATCAGCTGTAACAGCAGGACTCAAACCTTTCAAAAACATCCTTCAAATGAGCCTCAGCAATGAACATCTTTTTTCATAAAGTTCCACACTCTTGTTAACACAGTTTGTGTTCTTCAAACTACTTTTCACGACCCCTCTTAGATAGTTTGCAGAGCAAAGGGTGCAATATATTGTACTTTTGCACTGGGGAATTGTACGCACTATGAAGACAGTAAGGGCTACGGCAATCTGACTTCACCCCAGTGACCTTGATCTCAACCCGAATGATTGACCTCTGGCTGATCTTGCCGGGCAATTCTGGAATCCGCATGAGCATGTGCTGCAGATGGACCAAATCAGGTTGAAAATCAATGAAAATCAAACTGATTAACCTTGACCATACCAAGTTTGGCAGAAATCAGAAAAAAAAGACTTAGGCAACAAAAGGACAGGCAGATGCTATCTTGGCCCCAATGACTGACCTCTGACTTCTGTTACCATGATCTCAATGATTGACCAGAATAAAATACCTCAATTTTGACCTTTGATCACAATGACCATGTCCACAATGACTGACTTCTAGCAAATTTAACCTTGCTTGGTTAAAGCTTAGTGGACATCAGAGTGAAAGTCCAAATTTTGACCATGACCTTTGCTCAAACAAACTTTTCAGGGCTCGACTGTCATACACATATCAAGATTGGTAAAAATTGGCGAAAGGACCTGCAATGATTAGGGGGACAGACAGACGTTGCTGAAATTATAGGGCAATGTTCATGCTGCTGTCTTCTTTCTTCCACCTTCTGTACACGTTACCATAAGTAACACAAGTACAATTACTCCAGTCGGTATCTTAGTCAAATATTCTATTACTTGATACTGGCATTGGTGCCTATCTGATCATGTGCATCTACCCCCAAAAGCTAATGTTTTTCATAGCAACTTTAATCATAACACGTTCATTAGGTTAAATACGAGGTCTGTTAGAAAAGTAACAGACCTTTTTATTTTTTGCAATAACCTTAAGGATTTGAATCACGTGCGATTGCATTAGCCAAGCTTGAACCTTTGTGCGCATGCGTGAGTTTTTTCACGCCTGTCGGTTGCGTCATTCGCCTGTGAGCAAGCCTTGTGGGAGGAGTGGTCCAGCCCCCTCGGCGGATTTTCATTGTCAGGAAAATGGCGGAGCGACTGCCGCTTTGCTAAATCAAAATTTTTTCAGAAACTGAGAGACAGCCAGGTGGAAACAATTCGGAAAATTCATATGGCTTTCAGTGAAGATCTTATGGGGATCACACAGATTAAGGACCATTACAGCCGGAATAAAGACGGCGCACAATGGCGGATGGCGCGCCACTCTCCGAGCGGCAATCGACAGGCTGAAACGACCAGATCATTTCCAAACTGAATGCTGTGTTGATCCAGGACGTCATCTGACTAGCAGAGAAATGGCAAGAGAGGTGCACATAGCACTTTTCCTGCACATTCCACTGTTAAAGGAGATTTTGTAATGAAAGACGTGCGGCGGAATTCGCGCGTCAGGACGGAGCCGCTCATGGCACGGAACAAAAGCACCTCCGTGTTGGAAGTCTCACGGGACATGCCCAGCTCTTCCACCATTCGGAATATTCAGACGGCTTTGGGTGGCTTTTCAGTCGAGTGAGTATCCAAGACATTGTTGAAGAGCTGAGCATGTCAGGGCATGTCCTGTGAGACCAACACGGAGGTGCTTTCCTTCCGCGCCATTAACGGCTCCGTGGCGAATTCCTCTGCTCCTGTTTTCATGACAAAATCTCCTTTAACAGTGGAATGTGCAGGAAAAATGCTATGTGCACCTCTCTTGCCATTTCTCTGGTAGTCAGAAGACGTCCCGGATCAACACAGCCTTCAGTTTGGAAATGATCTGGTCGTTTCAGCCTGTCGATCGCTGCTCAGAGTGCAGTGCGCCATCCGCCATTGTGCGCCGTCTTTAATCCGGTTGTAATGGTCCTTAATCTGTCTGATCCCCATAAGATCTTCACCGAAAGCCATCTGAATTTTCCAAATAGTGTCCACCTGGCTGTCTCTCACAGTTTCTGGAAAAATTTGATGCACCGCTGCTCCAGCCGTTCAGACATTTCCCTCACAATGAAAATCTGATGAGGGGGGAGGACCAGTGCTCACTCAAAGCCTGCTCACAGGCGAATGACGCAACTGACAGGCGTGAAAAAACTCACACATGCGCACGAAGGTTCAAGCTTGGCTGATGCAAGCGCACATGATTCTAATCCATAAGGTTATTGCAAAAAATAAAAAGGTCCGATACTTTTCTAACAGACCTCGTATGTGTCAAAATGAAAATAAATGTCAGATATTAATACAGTGTTGTGCAATGGCTTCTGTGGTTTAAAAGTATAGAGATTACTTAGTTAATCTAAATGAGTAAATTATATCATGAACAAACAGCACATTACCTCATCCTAAAATGATAAAATAAAACAGTTGGATCTAAAAGTTGGTCCTTGTTGTGTTTTGTTCTCCAACTTTATTTGGTGATATTGTAAAAATATCACCATGGTGTAAAAGCATCACCATCTGTACTGCAAATTGCAGTAGTATTAGGTCACCAGTTTGTCAGCTGTATGTTTTGACACCATCATGTGGGTTCCTCCCATTCCACATGGTGTGTAAGCTGTTTGTCTGCTGATAACAACTCAGCAACCGAGAGATGAACTCAGCTAATGTGAGGCGGTGACGGCCTCCATGACTAAACAAAAGTACTGGTACTCGTAAGACAAACAACTTTAAAATGCAGTTGGTCCACACAAAGTTACCATCTTTTAAAAACCAAGGTGTTTGCCAAACATGATGCTGAAGAAGCCCAGCACATGCCTCTTTTTAACAGTGGGGTAAACCCAAAGGACAAGAGTATAAAGTGGTGCATTTGAGAGCAGAGGTCATTGATTTTTGCAAATGATTAGGGAAGCAGAATTTAATACGCCGCTTTTGATTTCAGCTGTTTTCGCTTTGCACACGTGACACCAGAGGGTCAGGACAAACGCTGCTCCCTTCAGAATCCCGCACTCATCGTTTTAGCCAAGTAACTGTCGACGTGCAGCCGACGCCACAGAAACAGGACAAGTAATTTAATTTGCCACTGCTGCCGACCTTGAAGCGCAGAATGTAGGATACTAGAATCCCAATAGGCAGATGTGAAGAAAATAGTGGGGGGGGCTATCAAACTGCTCTGGCTCCAGCATCATTCAGAACAGGGTCCTCAGTCTGTAGTCCTACTTTTTTCCTTCAGGTTCACATGCAGGGTTGAACATGTTTCTTTTCTGTTGTTTGTAAGATATTTACTTGTGTTGAAATTATTAAATAGGTATATAGCAGGAACAACCTTGAGCCAATTAGAGAACTTTGTGTACTGTACCTGGGAAATACTGTCAATGGCAATAGAAGGAAGTGAGAAGGCTATGATTGGAAGATTGAAGGCAGCTTGGATGAAATCAAACAAGGTCACAGAGTATCATTTGACAACAGATTACCAATGACACTGAAGACTAGAGAATGCAAAGCGGTTATCTCACCAGTGCTTCTGGAGCTGAAACACTGGCTTTACAAAAATGTGAGGAACACCTACTAATGAGAAGAGACAAAAATGTTGAGGTGGATTGTGGTTATTAGTCTTAGAGGAGGACATGCAAGGTATCAAGGAAATGGGAAGAGTGGTTGGGACTGAGGAGAAGATGAGAGAAGCAAGGGTCAGGTGGGTTAGACATTTTAGGAAGAGGGAAAACGAGTGAAAAGATGGATGGCTTGTGTCCCAGCAGTAAAGAAGAATTGTGGGATAGACTAGGAGTGGGCTTGAGATAAGTTGAAACTGGAGAAGGTTGCTCATTGGAGTGGAGACAACCCCAGTTATTGCAACAATTGTTTTTGATAATCACTTCTTTAAAGTAATTATAAAAAAAAACAAATGTCAGATTATGACTTCTAGCTTCTTAATGGGGAGGATTTGTGTGTAAAAGTTGGAGGGCCTTCACAAAATGTCGTTGAAATGAACAATATATAGTAAATTGCTTTAGAAATATGAAGGTATATGTTTTAGTCACCCGTGCTCCTCTAAAATGTGGTATCAATGCACACACACACATCACTTAGAATGACTGCAAGTTCAGTAAAGCTGCACATAGGTATACAAACTGAATTCATTGAAATGGTGCTCAAGACAATGCATGGAGTCAACCTTACACAAATCGTCTATGTCAAAGATTTATTGCCAATTTAACACCGAGGTCATAACCATTCAGTAAAAGTAAGTAAAAGATATAGCCTGAGAAACTTAGTTGTAAGTGAAGTTTTAAGAGTGGCCGTAATAAATATTTAGGAGTTAAATTTGTCTCATTAATACTTACAAATGCACAGAGGGTGATTTACAAATATCCTGCACGTGCTTTGTGATCCACAAACACAAATTTCTGATTTGTAATTTGTGTGTGGGGTTTTACAAATAAATGTTTATTTGCAAAACTGAAAATTCTGTTTGTGAAGGCATTGGCAAGTTCAGCATAGGTGGATCACCGAACACACACACATTCATCACTTTGCTTAGTTACGCAATATTGAGACATTCTCAACGCAAAACTACAGTTGAGATCCACAAATATGTCGATTCACATTATTGGCAGAATTATTGGGGGGGGCTGAGGGGGGGCTTGGCTTGTTATTGGGGGGGCTTAAGCCCATCCAAGCCCCCCCTTGGTGCCGCCACTGCTAGCTGCTACCCGCGTCATTTCTGGTATATTATGTAGAAGCTAGTGAGAAATAAACACTTCTAAAATTGAAAATGCTGTTTTTGTAACCTGATAACACCTCTGGAGTCATTTACAAGACATTTTGTAGATGTTCGCGTGCACGCTAACCTCCGCTAACTCAAAGCTAACTAACTATGGAGTTAAATTTGTCTCATTAATACCTGCAAATGAACAGAGGGTGATCTACAAATATTCCTTGATTTGCACAACTTCCACTTTTGTCAAATGCTCATAATCCTGCAGATGCTGTTAAAACATAGATATTATTTTTCATTGATTGATTGATAGAGGGGCTTTATTGAACATGTATAAATTGTATGTAAGACAATAGGATCTTAATAAGTAATAATTAAACAACTGCAAATTGTAAAGAACACAATGCTCATATGGCTGAGGGTTTTTTAGCATTGTGTTACATTTTATAAGCTGTTATGCACCAAGGATAGTCTGTAAAGTGTTCTAAACAAAAAACAGTCCTAAAAGTGTTTTTAAAATCTTGTAAATTATACATTAGCTAATAAAATAGTTGAAAAAAACCCCCACTAAATTTTAGCTGTTCTGTGCTTTAAACTATGCTTTAAATGGAATTTATCTACTTTAAATTATATATTAACTGTTCCTGACTTGGTTTTAAAAAGTGTTTTTTGTTGTTGTTTTGTTTTGTTTTTTGGTAAAAGGTATGTTAAAGGTATTTTAAGCCATGCTGCTCTGTCCTCACCTGATCTCGTAAGATCTCAGAAGTTAAGTGAAGCAGGCCTGATCACTTGCTGGCTGGGAGATATATTTTATTATGTGATGAATGTCGATGATGGCTAATCTGTCATGTTTAAGGATCAAAGCAAATATGGAGAATAGGTGCTCTTTAACTTTTTTTTAAATGTATTTTTTTATGTTTTTAAAGTGATTATATCCTTACATCACATCAAAACGTATACATGTGGAAAAATCTCAGAAGCAAGTTTTCAAGATTTATCTTTTATAAATTGTGCAGTCATGCTGTAAGCACGGATCCATTACATCATTGTGACATCACCACGCTCAGAGAGATGTGACATCAGATAGCTGTTCAAATCCCAGAGGAACACATTCGCAAAACAGCCACTCATCACGCAGATGTAACGCATGAACCAAAGTCCCCTTTCAGCCATGTGATGTGGGCTGATTGTAATTGCGGTCATAACTTCTCACCCAGTTGAAATGAAACCTTAAATCATGCTGGTGAAAATATCTTGGGTCAGAATTCATTATTGGTTGTAAAATCTAAATATAAGGCCCCTGAGGCAAAGCTGTTTTGCAGAGTGCTGTGGTACTGTAGCTGCCTGGCAAAACACATGACGTAATTAGGATTGAAATTGGACCTACAGGGTTTTTGTTACTGAGAACCATTTTAGATTACCAGCTTTACTGAAATATGACTGAAATGTTATAATCTTTTTGAAAACTCCACATTGACGGATCTGTTTTTAAAAGACATTTGGAAGTCAGTGCTGTGTGCTGGTCACCCAAATAGAGATCTGTAGGTTTTCCAGCCGCTAAGCACTGTCTCAGCCACAGCCCCGTCGACCAACCGTTATTATAACTCAGTAATCACATGCTGCATTTGTTTCTGTTTTTTCAAACGCTGCATTTCCTCTTTGTTGCTTTCTCAAACTCTGTGTCTCCACCATGTTTGTCTCCCTCTGAGTGAGATGAGCGCCGCAGTAAGCAAAGAGCCCATGTTTGTTGACTTTTCGGCACAGACCAGCACTCTGTAGGGGAGCAGTCTGTTATTTATGGCTCAAGGACTTACACGATAGGCTGAGGGGAGATAATTATGTCTGATACCACGCTTAGCTAGTTTTAAAGTTATAGTAAGTGTCATGTTGGGTTCGCAGGTTACTGGGTTACTAAGTGAGGGGTCTTGCTGTATAGAAAACCTTTTTGTGCCGGGGGTCTTTTTCATACAGTTGTTCTTGATCAGGCATTGTTATTTAGAGCTGAACCATAAAATAATACGTCTGTTACACACTCATGAGCTCCACACAGAGGAGCAAGCATTCTGGCTTCACTGAAACAGAGATCCAGCATGCTGAACACAACAGGGCTGACCGGATGAGCTGCACGACATCACATAAAAACTATAACAATAGAGACGGAGGAACTCATCTTCAGGAGCAGATTGGACAGACTTTTATCACTGTATGCATTATAAGATTGCTGTTAGCTGTGTAATGTTGTCATAGATACAAAACCAATGCAGAGTGCTTTATTTTTTACCTCCGCCAACAAAGTTGGAGGAGGTCATATTTTCACCCGTTTGTTTGTTTGTCTGTTTCTTAACAGCCTGAAGCCCGCAGTTTTTCATATATTGTTACTGAAGATTCATATCCTGATATGCAAGAAGTGATTAAATTTTCAAGGTCATAGGTCAAAGGTCAAAGTCAGGAAAAATCTTGGAAAACTGGAAAAATTCCTATCTTTAACATTGGGCAGATTTTAAAAAATACATACCTCTGTCAAAAAAGATCCGTTTCTTTCATATTTGAGAGCATTATATAGGGTGGTATCCTTTATCGACTGACCAAGTTTAATCTGGATCTGATCCAGATTACAGATTTTGTGGTCATTTATATTTATCTTTGAAAACCCCATTTCATGTATGTTTTTGCATGATATCTTAATCAAACATGCCCCAATCGCTCTCATATTTGAAAGTGAGGTGCAGACTGGCACTCACTATCACCTGACAAAGTTTGATGTGGATCAAATCCGGATTGTGGATTTTGTGGACATTTAATATTGAAAGGCCCATTTGGTGTACATTTTGCATTATATCTCAAACAAAACTGCCTCAGTCATTCTCATTTTTCTGTCATGGATTAAGCTACACCACCAAAATTGGATGGAAGTTCCAATTTTATGCATGTTTGTCTTCCAGTTATGAGTCGGAAACCAAGTGCCAAAAAGCAATGACAAATTGTGCATAGCAGAGATAACCAATGCTCTGTGAAAATGATCTGAAAAAGAATTCAGAAACCAAAAAAAGCTGGAAAAAAAAAAACCTGACAACACCACAAAAACAAAACAAAACTTTGTTCAAGTGTATGTACTAAATATGAGGTCTGTTAGAAAAGTATCGGGCCTTTTTATTTTTTGCAAAAACCTGATGGATTTGAATCACGTTTGCTTGCATGAGCAAACCTTGAACCTTCGTGCGCATGCGTGAACTTTTTCACGCCTGTCGATTCTGGTAAGCAACCTTTGGGATGTGTGCTGTGCGCTTGGCGGACTTTCATTTCAAGGAAAAGGACGGAACGACTGGAGCAGCGCCGCATCAAATTTTGCCAGAAACTGGGCGACAGACAGGTGGAAACCATTCGGATGATTCAGACGGCTTTCGGTGACTTTTCAGTCGTGTGACTATCCGAGAAATTGTGGAAGAGGTGGGCATGTCACAGCATGTCCTGTGAGACTTCAACACGGAGGCGCTTTTGTTTCGCCATCAGCAGCAGCATGAATTTCACCGCCTCTCTTTTCATGGCCAAATCTTCAGTCACAGTGGAATGTACCGAAAAAGTGCTGATGTCCACCTCTTCCGCAATTTCTCGGATAGTCACACGACGGTCCTGCATCACCACAGCATTCACTTTGGAAATGATCTGGTCATTTCAGCATGTTGATGGCTGACCGGAGCGTGGCTCGCTCTCCACCATTGCGTGGCTCGCTCTCCACCCTTGTGTGGACGTCTTTAAACCGGTTGTACCGCTCCTTAATCTGTGTGATGCTCATAGCATTGTCACCAAAAGCCGTCTGAATCTTCCGAATGGTTTCCACCTGGCTGTCGCCCAGTTTCTGGCAAATTTTGATGCGGCGCTACTCCAGTCGTTCCGTCTTTTTCCTTGAAATGAAAATACGCCGAGCGCACTACACACGTCCCACACAAAGGCTGCTTACCAGGAAATGACGCAATCAACAGGCGTGAAAAAGTTCACAAATGCGCACGAAGGTTCAAGGTTTGCTCATGCAAGCACATGTGATTCAAATCCATCAGGTTTTTGCAAAAAATAAAAAGGTCCGATACTTTTCTAACAGACCTTGTACATACTCCTGACATTTGATCACATCTAATTTAGCTTATGAAAAGTCACTTCTAACACGACTTTGACCTTGAAAATTTTTTTCAAGGTAAAATTTTGTGGCATCGGAAACTAGTGTTGGTGGTGGTTTGCGCTGTACAAGCGCGGTGCTCTAGTATATTATTATATTTTTTAATAAAAGTGTTGGGACGAAAACACCATGTCAAGGGAAAAAAAAGACCCTTATATCTTTACACTGACTGTAAATTTTTCAGACAACGATTTGTCAGTGTTAGCTAGCCGATTATGAACTGATAACAACAAATAAATCTGACATGATCTAACTTGAGCCAATGAAAACACAAAATCACACTTCAGTCAAGGTTTTCAGTGATATAAGCTTACCTGTATAGAAAGGATGGAAGATAACTCAGGGTTTCCTGTGATTTCCAGGGATTACAGGGATTATATTACAATCTACTAAAATAATAGAGATTGCAGCGCAGGTATATCAATGGATAAGGAGCTACATGTTAAAATGTTGTCCTGGCTTTGAATCTTGCTCATGCTTCCTGTCTGTGTTCTTATACAAGATGCTTCATCAGACTTCATGCACATTGTCTTAGACCACCCACCTGTAAATGGGTGCCAGCCTTGGCTAGGAAAGTAAGTTGCATGGAACTGGAATCCTGTCCAGGGGGAGTAGCAGACTCCTTCATTTTATGTTACAGAACCCAGAGATAAACTCTAGCACCGATGGGCCGAGGACCTACATATCATTACTTCTGCGACTAAGAAAATGATTATGCTATGAAAGCTATAAAACTCACATGGGCATTCTTAGAGCGCAGTGATTCTGTGTTTTGTTGGTGTTACTTCCTTTCAATAAATAATACAGAAATAAAGATCATCAATATTTGTTTTAAAACTGTAATATTTTTGGAAGAGGAGGGTAATTGAGCAACTAGTGTTACAACTGGCTGGAATAATTTCTACTTTATGCAAACATTTTGGATCTTTATCACCCATGTAGTCTTTATCTTCTCATTATGCATGGACCGTGAATAGTAGACTAAAGGGATTATGTCACTTTGAAATGTTTCTTTGTTGCGCTTGTTTCACACATTTGCAGTAAAATACAAACAATGGTGTGTACGTGTGTCCCAAAGGAGATGAGTGCTGCTGAAGATGACCCTCCACCATAGATAATCTCATTATGCAGTGCAGTTCATACTATGCTTTATGGGATCACTGCCTTGGTGGTGTAAGTGGTAAGTAAACAAGTGGTGTATCAAAGAGTGGAAACATGGTGGTATATGTTTCCAACATGTACGCCTCATCTGACCCATTCATTTTAAATATATCGGCTGCTTTTGATAATAAATAGTGAAGTGGCTTATTTTAAGGGGGTGGCATTGCAGTGCTCCCCTGACTTGTCACATATTCTGTGCATACGTACATATATATATATATATATATATATATATATATATATATATATATATATATATATATATATATATATATATATATATATAAAACTGCACCTTTCAGAGTGGCCTTTTATTGTGGACAGTCTAAGGCACACCTGTGCACTAATCATGGTGTCTAATCAGCATCTTGATATGGCACACCTGTGAGGTGGGATGGATTATCTCAGCAAAGGAGAAGTGCTCACTATCACAGATTTAGACTGGTTTGTGAACAATATTTGAGGGAAATGGTGATATTGTGTATGTGGAAAACGTTTTAGGTCTTTGAGTTCATCTCATACAAAATGGGAGCAAAACCAAAAGTGTTGCGTTTATATTTTTGTTGAGTATATATATAATACTCAGTGTAAAGCAGTGTTGCATTTTATTAATAGCAAAGGTGAATAAATCAAATTATCATTGTAATTAAAGATTATTTTCAAAATACCACAAAAAATGCAATTAATGTTAATTCGACTTTCAGAAAAATACAAACTATTCCATTTATAGCATTGTGTAAAAACATACCTCAAAGTTTGAATGAAAAACTATTGAGGTGATTTTTCTTTTTCTTTTGCTGTGTGTCAATAGAAAATACATTTAAAAATATTGAACATATAATTATAGAATTAAATTTTGATTTTTAAAAAAATATATTTTGTATATTAATATAATAGTTTGTTCTTTTGGCAACTCCCTTATTTTCATTCGGAGTCCCCACAGCAGATTAGAGGTGAATCTACATGTTGATTTGGCACAAGTTTTACACTGGATGCCCTTCCTGACACAACTTCACATTGGAGAATGGGCACTAACTAAACAAAGGCACTAAATAAACAAGTGCACTAACTGCTTGGCCACCACCACTGCATATTAATATAATATAATATTTATTCCAAATATTCAGTTTCAATTGAAATCAAAGGTGATTTTTTTTTCTGTGTGAGTAAATATTCTTGTCTTGCATACCCCACTTAAAAGAAGTTCTTTGTCCATGTACTATTTGGTACATGACAACACAGGATTAAATCCAGTCTGATTTTCTTATTAATTGCAGGAGACCAATGAAAAGAAATATACTTTTAAACTTTAAAAGTAGTCAGTTTTATTTATTTATATGTTTAGAAGCTTCATCATTATCTATATTATCAATGTGGCCTCTGTGTGCATGCATGCGTACGTGTGTATGGCTTCAGTCACGGCAAAACCAGGGAGTACTGACATTTGCCGTTTGGTATTTTTTATGTATTTTGGGTCAAGAATGAACCCTGCAAAAACGGAAAGTTGATAGGGCAAATATTTTTTGAGAAATCATGATTTTAGCTAACCAGTAAACAATGAACATTGTGCTGCAATGCACCATAGGAGTTCAGGGTTTTAAATGTTGTTATTATTGTTCATGTTAGTTGTTGTTCGTGTCATTGATTTATTGTGTTTTTGTAGTTCAGTTGGTTTAGTCAGTTAATTTGTGTTATGTTGATGTTACCATGAGTGAGTTAAGTGTCATGATCCCAGTACCATAAGTGAAAAGTGTAGTGCTTTTAATGTCTTCTGCCACAGTCTGTTTGAAAAACAGCACCTGCTTACAGCAGAATGCAGAAAAGACAAAAAAGCTCCACGTGTGTGCAGTTTTGATCACACACAGTGTTTCCACAGTTACTTTGAAAAGTTACCTTAATAGTTACTTTTTTTAGTTTCTTGAGATACGACTTTAATTTGTTCCATGACCAAGCTTGTAAGCCAATCTGCTCGTAATTCAAGCAAATTTTCCACTGAAAATAATTAAAATAATTTGTATCCGTTCCAGTCTTGTAAAACATCCCCAAACCACTCTAAATTATGAAAAAATACTTTTTTAAATTAACAGATAGACATGTATACTTTACCTGTGCATAATAAAATATATAAAATAAAAGAAAAAAGTTTTTTAAGTATTCTTACCTTAGAAACAGATGAATGCGGTTAACGGAGATGGAGAAGGGAGGGAGGGAGGGAGGAAGGTTTGCACACACTGTAAACAAAAACTAAACTTTAACTGTAGATCCTTAAAAGGATCATACAGACGTAACTTTAATTGTAAACTTGCAGGTGTTTTGGATAAAAACCTATACAAGGAGGTTTGCTGCCTTTCAAAATATTGCAGAAATGTGATGGACAAGTGTCATTAAAAAGTGCTGAAGCATGACCAGTGAACACTTTTTCTGGGTGTTTCTTTTCATTGAAGCACCTTCTTCTCCTCTGCTGTTATATACGTCCTCCGTGCCATTTTATTCCAGAATAATTCAGTTTTGTCACAGTTAAACACTTGTTATGGACATAGCCTTCCTTCGAAACAAGTGCAGCAAAACGTGTGACGTTTTCATCTGCTGCCTTAACGTCCGCACTAGAAGCTTCTCTCCCTTCTTCTCTCTGCTTTGGTTTTTGCTCCGGTGACGTCCCGAAGCGTGACTTGTATTCCAAAAAAAAAAAAATATGGACTGAGCGACGGCTTGCATTTCAAAAAACTCGTATGTTGAGTCGCTCGTATGTCGAGGTTCCACAGTATTTACATTCTGCACTCACATGCCATTCCAGCAGGGGACAGTAAATCATCTATATATTAAAAGCGTTTGCACGTGTGTGCATGATTTTATTCAGTAAGTTCAATGTAAGTACATAATATAATTGTAAATATGTTAAAAATACAATGATGACACAAGAAAGTGAAAACACTTATTTTCATTGTGGTCCATTTAAAAATCAAATGCCAAAATAGAAGTAAAAAATAAAATAAATAAATAAATAATATTAATAAATGAAGAGGAGCTCTGATGGGAAAATGGGGTAAATGTGAAATGAGGTAAATTCATTCAGATGACAATTCTAAAGTTCCTGTGGTGTCATTTCATGATGGCATCACACAAAGTACATTAATCTATTGGTTTGTGATACCATCACGAAAATGTTGCTTGGTTTGCTCAGCCCTGCTGTTGACCAAGGCAGGGATGTATATCTGGAGCTCGTCCCCGGGCGCCTAATGGCTACTTCTGCTCCTAATTGGCAATTAAGATGGGTTAGATGCAGTAGACACATTTCATTGTGCAGGGAACATGTTCTTTTGTGCATATGACAATAAAATTCTTTTGAATCCTTTGAATCCTTGAATCCTTTTTGTGACGGGAACAAGAATTCATTTTGTGACGGGAGCACGAAATGTGTGGTGATGCGGGGGGAGCTGTGGGGGTTATGGTTAAGCTGGGTTTACACTGTGCGAGTTTTGGCCCTTTTTCAGCCGATTTTTCACTTGTGTTTCAGCTTAATTGCACGTCCTGCATCGTGTAGTATACATGGAGTAATGAGCTGCGTTTAACCTCTCATGACCACCTCCTGATCGGCAGTCGTATGGTCGGATGAAAACCAAACCTGTTTGATATTCTGGTCGGCCATCGTGAGGGTATCCTGCTGCTGAAGCGCTACAAGCATCCAACCTCGCACTGTACATGTGCAAACACCAATGTGGAATTGGAGAGAGCATAAACAGTGATCATCTCTTTGGGAGAGCAGCTTCTGCTTCTTTTTTCCCCCTTTCTTCAACTCATGTAAAGTCTTGTATTGTTTTTGTTGTTGTTGTTTTTTGTTAGTTTTTTTTGGGGGGTAAAACTTTGATGTCTCCCATCGAGAGTTTTTGTAAAAATAAGAAATGTAAATAAAGTTTGAAAAAAGAAAAATGCTTCTGTTTACGTTTTGCTTCTGGAAACAGGAGTCCGACGTGTGGTTTTTAAACGTACAATGTGAGCAGTCAGATCGCATCAGAGCATTGGGCCATATAGTGTGAGAACATAAATCGTGCGCTTTGAACTTTTACACCATGTGGTTTTTTTCGTACAATTTGAGCTGAGCCGAGTACAACGATTGAAAATATACGAGGTCTGTTAGAAAACTATCCGACCTTTTTATTTTTTGCAAAAACTATATGGATTTGAATCATGTGCGCTTGCATCAACCAAGCTTGAACCTTTGTGCGCATGCGTGAGTTTTTTCACGCCTGTTGGTTGCGTCATTCGCCTGTAAGCAGGCTTTGAGTGAGCAGTGGTCCACCCCCCTCATCGGATTTTCATTGTGAGGAAAATGTCTGAACGATTTGGAGCTTTGCTGCATCACATTTTTCCAGAAACTGTGAGAGACAGGCAAGTGGAAACCATTCGGAAGATTCAGACGGCTTTCAGGGACGATTCTATGGGGATCACACAGATTAAGGAGTGTTACAACCGGTTTAAAGACAGCGCACAATGGCGGAGGGCGCGCCGCGCTCCGAGCGGCGATTGACAGGCTGAAATGACCAGATCATTTCCAAAGTGAACGCTGTGTTGATCCGGGACATCGTCTGACTACTACAGAAATGGCAGAAGATGTGGACATAGCACTTTTTGGGCACATTCCACTGTTACAGGAGTTTTTGTCATGAAAAGACGTGCGGAGGAATTCGTGCGTCGGGACAGAGCCGTTAATGGCGGAGAACAAAAAGCAACGCAGTGATAAAGCCTCACAGGACAAGTTGTGGCATGTCCAGCCCGTCCACAATTTCTCGGATAGTCACCTGACTGAAAAGCCACCGAAAGCCGTCTCAATCTTCTGAATGTTGCAAGAGCTGGGCATGTTACAACATGTCCTGTGAGACCAACACGGAGGTCCCACGCCATTAGCGGCTCCGTGGCAAATTCCTCCGCTCCTCTTTCCATGACAAAAACTCCTGTAACAGTGGAATGTGCAGAAAAAGTGCTATGTCCACATCTTCTGCCATTTCTCTGGTGGTCAGTTGATGTCCCAGATCAACACAGTGTTCAGTTTGGAAATGATCTGGTCATTTCAGCGCAGCGTGCCCTCCGCCATTGTACGCTGTCTTTAAACTGGTTGTAACACTCCTTAATCTGTGTGATCCCCATAGAATCATCCCTGAAAGCCGTCTGAATCTTCAGAATGGTTTCCACCTGGCTGTCTCTCACAGTTTCTGGAAAAATTTGATGCAGCAAAGCTCCAAATCGTTCAGACATTTTCCTCGCAATGAAAATCCAACGAGGGGGGTGGACCACTGCTCACTCAAAGCGTGCTCACAGGCGAATCACGTAACCGACAGGCATGAAAAAACTCACGCATGCGCACGAAGGTTCAAGCTTGGCTGATGCAAGCACACATGATTCAAATCCATATAGTTTTTGCAAAAAATAAAAAGGTCGGATAATTTTCTAACAGACCCCGTACAGTGTCTGCCCAGCTTTAGGGGAAGGGAGAGGGTTAGGTCATGGTAGGGTTAGGGGAAGGAGAAGAAGGGTTAGTAAATTTAAAAAAAAAATCATCATGAAAACTGACTCATTTTGTGAGGGGAACACAGAAATAAAAGTGTGAGACTGGGCTGTGGTGTCACATGAGACTCAACAAGATCACAGTGGAGAAAATGAGTGCTTATAGGCCGGCAGTATGCAGTTTCACTGCAGGATCAGGTTATTAAAGATTACGTGACAGTGTCAGGGACTGGCTAAGTGGAGAGTGCAAGTATAGATTCCGATTAGTGAGACTCTATACGCCTAAATCCTGGTGAGATTTTTATGAAGATCTGTTGTGACAGAGGGCAGCAGACCCTATCTAGACCCTGTCTAAGGGTGTACTCACACTTGGCATGCTGAACTACATCCAAGCGAATTAAGGCCCCATGTCCAGTCCAGTTCATATGGCTAGTGTGAGCAATCTGGGCCGGTGCCTTGCCCACTGGCACGTGTGGCCCGACTTACAGAGGTAGCCTGCAGTGTCCAGCTGGACTCAGCCACAGCTGCATGTAGTCCGATCAAAAAATATAACTCTTTAATTTAACCGTTAATACTAATAATATTACTACTTGAATAATAAGGTCTTTAATTCATTCAGAAACATTTAGATTAAAAAGAGGTCTGGTTTCTCACCTTATTGATGAATGTAAATCATGGTAAGAAAGAAAAGCTACAAAATACAATCTTATTACCTACTGTCTCAATAAAAATCTTATCATGAAAGCAGTATGACTAACTGATTGATTGATTGATTGATTAATTGGTTGATTAATACTTTGTTGCATTATTTATTCAGATGGGCAGGTTTATATGGGGAGGTAAGGCAAAGTAAATATTACCTATTTAGTTGCCTTTTAACTGCTGTAAAATGATCCACAGAAATTCTCTCAAGCTACATTACCCTTATGTGAGCTCAAGCAACAGTGTAAAAGGAGTTTTCCTCCGTCTCTCTGAAGCATGGAAGTGCATAAAGACACATTTTGAAAGCACACAGTGTGTCTTTGGAGCACCTGCTTTGTCATAACGTGGACTATTTTTTTATCTGCATGCAGAAAAAAATAAAATCCAAAGTCAGTGGGAGAGGACACATCTGTTTGTGCATCTGTGAGAGATGTTCAGTGATCAGACCACCTGCTCTGGTTTGGGCACAAGAATCCATTCTTTCAGAGCTGAGAACAAAGAAAAAAACGCAAAAGCCTGAATTTTTTTTGGTTGTTTGTTTTTGCCTTTCGCTCTTTTTTGAGGAGTGATGCCCATGCCTCTGGCCTCTTTATTGGTTAGCCATCCCCATCTCTCATGTATATTGAGCTTTTTTTATCTCAGGTAGGTGATGGTCCAGTGGTGATATCTTGGCTGTGTGCTTAGGGTCATTGTCCTGCTGAAAGATAAACCATCGCCCCAGTCGGAGGTCAAGAGCGCTCTGGAGTAGGTTTTCATCCAGAACGTCTCTGTACATTGCTGCATTCATCTTTCCCTAAATCCTGAGTTCCTGCCTGATTTTTGGTCACCTCCCTGACGAAAGCCCTTCTCCACTGATCGCTCAGTTTAATCAATCAATCAATCAACATTTATTTATAAAGCGCTTTACAGCACCAACTGGTGTCCAAAGTGTTTAACATTAAAAACACAAATTTACAAAAATAAAACACATATAAAATTTTAAAACGACATAAAAATAACAGAACATGTCACCTCCCCACTAAGTGTTAAAAGCCAGTTTAAATAAATAAGTCTTTAACTGAGATTTAAAAAGTGCTAGGTCAGGAATAGTACGTAACTCAAGAGGTAGCTTGTTCCACAGTCTCGGGCCAGCTACCGCGAAAGCATGATCACCCCAGCGTTTATATCTTGACCTTGGAACATCTAAGTAAAGCTGGCCAGACGCCCTTAATGTCCTACTGTAGGTACGCAAAGTTAAAATTTCAGACAAGTAGGGAGGTGCAAGGCCATAAATAGCTTTAAAAACAAACATTAAAATTTTAAAATCAATTCTAAAATTCTGCATTCTGCACCAACTGGAGACGTGCAAGAGATGACTGATTAATGCCCGAATAAAGTGCATTACAATAATCAAGTCTGGAGCTGATGAAAGCATGAATGGCCGTCTCAAGATCACGTCTACTGAGAAAGTGCTTTATTTTAGCCAAAAGGCGAAGTTGGAAAAAACTAGCTTTGACAACAGAATTTATCTGTTGATCGAACCTCAAACAGTTGTCAAATATCACTCCCAAATTCTTGACAGCTGGTTTTACATAGTTAGCCAAAGCACCAAAATTTGGTGTTACCACATTTGGTATGCCAGTGCGCTCAAACACCATGATCTCAGTTTTACCATCATTCAGGTAAAGGAAGTTTTGGGACAGCCACTGCTTTACATCACGAATACAATTAAATAATGATGACAAAGCATCACTCCCATTAGTCCTCACAGGCAGATAGATTTGCAGATCATCTGCATAACAATGAAAGGACAGGTTGTGCTGGGTTATAATTGACCCCAATGGCAGAATGTACAAAGAAAATAGAATCGGCCCAAGGACAGATCCCTGCGGCACTCCACAGCACAGAGGAGCAGTTGATACTGTTGACCATAAAATTTTATTACAGAGATTAGAGCATGCCATAGGTATTAAAGGCACTGCGCTGCGGTGGTTTGAATCATATTTGTCTAATAGATTACAATTTGTTCATGTAAATGGGGAATCTTCTTCACAGACTAAAGTTAATTATGGAGTTCCACAAGGTTCTGTGCTAGGACCAATTTTATTCACTTTATACATGCTTCCCTTAGGCAGTATTATTAGACGGTATTGCTTAAATTTTCATTGTTACGCAGATGATACCCAGCTTTATCTATCCATGAAGCCAGAGGACACACACCAATTAGCTAAACTGCAGGATTGTCTTACAGACATAAAGACATGGATGACCTCTAATTTCCTGCTTTTAAACTCAGATAAAACTGAAGTTATTGTACTTGGCCCCACAAATCTTAGAAACATGGTGTCTAACCAGATCCTTACTCTGGATGGCATTACCCTGACCTCTAGTAATACTGTGAGAAATCTTGGAGTCATTTTTGATCAGGATATGTCATTCAAAGCGCATATTAAACAAATATGTAGGACTGCTTTTTTGCATTTACGCAATATCTTTAAAATCAGAAAGGTCTTGTCTCAGAGTGATGCTGAAAAACTAATTCATGCATTTATTTCCTCTAGGCTGGACTATTGTAATTCATTATTATCAGGTTGTCCTAAAAGTTCCCTAAAAAGCCTTCAGTTAATTCAAAATGATGCAGCTAGAGTACTGACGGGGACTAGAAGGAGAGAGCATATCTCACCCATATTGGCCTCTCTTCATTGGCTTCCTGTTAATTCTAGAATAGAATTTAAAATTCTTCTTCTTACTTATAAGGTTTTGAATAATCAGGTCCCATCTTATCTTAGGGACCTCGTAGTACCATATCACCCCAATAGAGCGCTTCGCTCTCAGACTGCAGGCTTACTTGTAGTTCCTAGGGTTTGTAAGAGTAGAATGGGAGGCAGAGCCTTCAGCTTTCAGGCTCCTCTCCTGTGGAACCAGCTCCCAATTCAGATCAGGGAGACAGACACCCTCTCTACTTTTAAGATTAGGCTTAAAACTTTCCTTTTTGCTAAAGCTTATAGTTAGGGCTGGATCAGGTGACCCTGAACCATCCCTTAGTTATGCTGCTATAGACGTAGACTGCTGTGGGGTTCCCATGATGCACTGTTTCTTTCTCTTTTTGCTCTGTATGCACCACTCTGCATTTAATCATTAGTGATCGATCTCTGCTCCCCTCCACAGCATGTCTTTTTCCTGGTTCTCTCCCTCAGCCCCAACCAGTCCCAGCAGAAGACTGCCCCTCCCTGAGCCTGGTTCTGCTGGAGGTTTCTTCCTGTTAAAAGGGAGTTTTTCCTTCCCACTGTAGCCAAGTGCTTGCTCACAGGGGGTCGTTTTGACCGTTGGGGTTTTACATAATTATTGTATGGCCTTGCCTTACAATATAAAGCGCCTTGGGGCAACTGTTTGTTGTGATTTGGCGCTATATATAAAAAAAAAAATTGATTGATTGATTGATTGAAGCTAACTGAAATATAATTCAAGCCATCGTAAATTAAATTTTGAAAACGCTTTTCTGACAAATCCTGTTTTCTTCACAATATTGTTGTCTCACCTTGTTTCTTATAATACTCCTCCCAAGCTTTTGTGTAGTCCTGAGGCTGTTGATTCTGTTGACCTGCAAAAAGAAGAGAAAAATCTATCAATATGTGACGATGCAACCCAATTCTCAAGATAGATAAACTGCAAGATGCAGACTATATATTAAAAATAAATGTGAAAATTCTTCCAAAATGAAACCAATACATCTTTCCATGGTGGCTGGCTGCAGTGGAAGCCATTATCCCTCCTTCCCGTGTGCAAATTACACGGACCAAAAATTCATTCCAATTTCAGTACACATTTTTTTCTCAAATGTGCTCATTGGGACCTCCAAAGCAGCAGAAATGGTTCTGTACCCTTCCCCGGATTTGTGCCTCGAGATAATCTTGTCTTGGAGGTCCACAGACAATTCCTTTGACTTCATGCTTTGTTTGTGCTTTGACGTGCACTGTCCCTGTGGGACCTTATATGTAGACAGGTATTAAGCTGTTAACCTGTAGAAACATTTCAAGGATGATCAGTGGAAACAGGATGGACCTGAACTCAATTTTAAGCTTCATGGTAAATGCTGTGAATACTTATGTACACGTGCTTTCTGAGTTTTTTATTTTTAACGATTGAGCAAAAAGCTAAAAAAGAAAAACTTTTTTCACATTGTCATTATGGGGTATCGTGTGTAGAATTTTGAGGGAAAAAATGAAAAAGTGAAGCGGAAGCGCTGTTAATACTTTCTGGATGCACTGTAGGGGCCCCTTCACACATAGTGTGAATACATACAACTCAGGGCAACTCCCGGCGGGAGAGCTCGTATGAGCGCACCACGAAACATCTTGCCGATGGGCAGAAGTGCACAATGCTGGTGTGATAGTTCGTGCATGCGACAGTGTATTTCGAGCAGGAACACAGTGCGAGCTGCTGCAGCTGCTCACACTGTGTCTTTTTCCTGGTTCTCTCCCTCAGCCCCAACCAGTCCCAGCAGAAGACTGCCCCTCCCTGAGCCTGGTTCTGCTGGAGGATTCTTCCTGTTAAAAGGGAGTTTTTCCTTCCCACTGTAGCCAAGTGCTTGCTCACAGGGGGTCGTTTTGACCGTTGGGGTTTTACATAATTATTGTATGGCCTTGCCTTACAATATAAAGCGCCTTGGGGCAACTGTTTGTTGTGATTTGGCGCTATATATATAAAAAAAAAAATTGATTGATTGATTGATTGAAGCTAACTGAAATATAATTCAAGCCATCGTAAATTAAATTTTGAAAACGCTTTTCTGACAAATCCTGTTTTCTTCACAATATTGTTGTCTCACCTTGTTTCTTATAATACTCCTCCCAAGCTTTTGTGTAGTCCTGAGGCTGTTGATTCTGTTGACCTGCAAAAAGAAGAGAAAAATCTATCAATATGTGACGATGCAACCCAATTCTCAAGATAGATAAACTGCAAGATGCAGACTATATATTAAAAATAAATGTGACAATTCTTCCAAAATGAAACCAATGCATCTTTCCATGGTGGCTGGCTGCAGTGGAAGCCATTATCCCTCCTTCCCGTGTGCAAATTACACGGACCAAAAATTCATTCCAATTTCAGTACACATTTTTTTCTCAAATGTCATCTCTTATTTCATTCTCAAGATAGTTAAAATTTGATAAGAGGTGCAGATTAGCCATGTTTACCAAAGATAGCTTGGGGGGGGGGGGGGGGGGGACAAGAGGAGGAGATCAGTGTAGGCTGATATCTGTCAATTGATTGATTGATTGATTGATTGATGAGGAAAGGTCCCCAATCATGACAGAAAAGCTCCTTTCAGCCAAATATGATCTAAACCACTTAAGTGCAGTACCATGAATGCCAATAAAATGTTCCAACCGGGAAACAAGTACTGTGTGATCCACAGTATCAAAGGCTGCTGTGAGGTCCAACAGAACCAGCACAACAGGATTCCCTGCATCCACCGACAGAGTAATATCATTATGAACTTTTAAAGTGCTGACTCAGTGCTGTGTCGCGATCTAAACCCAGACTGGAATTTTTCAAGGATGAGATTGTCTTCTAAAAAACAGGCAGGTTTTTTAGAAGACAATCCTACAGCCGGCTGCCTGTCTAAACCTGTTTAGACAGGCAGCCGGCTGTAGGAAGAGTCCTGTTGGATCCAAACGTCTTCCATTTACAGATGATGGAGGCCACTGTGCTCATTGGGACCTCCAAAGCAGCAGAAATGGTTCTGTACCCTTCCCCGGATTTGTGCCTCGAGATAATCTTGTCTTGGAGGTCCACAGACAATTCCTTTGACTTCATGCTTTGTTTGTGCTTTGACGTGCACTGTCCCTGTGGGACCTTATATGTAGACAGGTATTAAGCTGTTAACCTGTAGAAACATTTCAAGGATGATCAGTGGAAACAGGATGGACCTGAACTCAATTTTAAGCTTCATGGTAAATGCTGTGAATACTTATGTACACGTGCTTTCTGAGTTTTTTATTTTTAACGATTGAGCAAAAAGCTAAAAAAGAAAAACTTTTTTCACATTGTCATTATGGGGTATCGTGTGTAGAATTTTGAGGGAAAAAATGAAAAAGTGAAGCGGAAGCGCTGTTAATACTTTCTGGATGCACTGTAGGGGCCCCTTCACACATAGTGTGAATACATACAACTCAGGGCAACTCCCGGCGGGAGAGCTCGTATGAGCGCACCACGAAACATCTTACCGATGGGCAGAAGTGCACAATGCTGGTGTGATAGTTCGTGCATGCGACAGTGTATTTCGAGCAGGAACACAGTGCGAGCTGCTGCAGCTGCTCACACTGTGTTCCATGGGATGAGGTGCACCACATCGTGCCACTGATATGGAGGAAAATGAAATAAAAAGCAGCTATATAATTAGTGCATATCATTGGGTTGATATAAATAATACATAAAAGGGGACGCAATTCAGAAGCCCACTTATAAATAACCCTGGTTAAATAAAAAAAATGCCACTCACAGGATTTGAACCCAAACACACTGATTACCGGACAGAAACTTTACCACTGCGCTACAATCACTGTCTTGTAACAGGAGCGTGAAATGGCTCAAATCAACAAGCAGATAAATGTATTTTCTAAAAAAAACAAAGCACTGTGATAACTGACCAAACGGCATTTGGTACATTGTATTTCTGCTGATACATGACTGAAAGTGGCGCATTTGTCGCACTGTTGGGTTGTTCTGGTCCTCCAGTGCGCCGCTTACAGCACTCACGGCCCGACATGAACTGACAGTCTTTTTTTTATGTTTTTATGTATTTCCACACAAGCACACACACACACGCACATGTCCGTCAAAACACGAGACGTGTGCTGCAGTTGTGATGTCCAGAACCGGAGATGTCTCAACAGCTGTGGGCTGCTGCATGCCCCCTGTCCTGTCAGCACACAGACCAAGATGTCACTATATGATCAGAAGAGAGATGCCTTGCCTGCTGTACACGTGTTGTGGGTGGGGGGACGCGAAACACATGCACACATGTGTTATAGGGGGAGCAGACACTCTGGCACACCACATGTGTACTCGGCAACTTTACCAGTTGTGGGACACTTACAACCCCAATTCCAATGAAGTTGGGGCATTGTGTGAAATGTAAATAAAAATAGAATACAATGATTTGAAAATCCTCTTCAACCTATATTCAATTGAATACACCACAAAGACAAGATATTTAGTGTTCAAACTGCTAAACTTTATTGTTGTGCAAATATTTGCTCATTCTGAAATGGATGCCTGCAACACGTTTCAAAAAAGCTGGGACAGTGGTATGTTTTCCACTGTGTTACTTCACCTTTCCTTCTAACAACACTCAGTAAGCGTTTGAGAACTGGGGACATTAATTTTTTAAGATTTGGTAGGTGGAATTCTTTCCCATTCTTGCTTGATGTACGACTTCAGTTGTTCAACAGTCCGGGGTCTCCGTTGTCGTATTTTGTGCTTTATAATGCACCACACATTTTCAATGGGCGACAGGTCTGGACTGCAGGCAGGCCAGTCTAGTACCCACACTCTTTTACTATGAAGCCACACTGTTGTAACACGTGCAGAATGTGGCTTGGCATTGTCTTGCTGAAATAAGCAGGGACGTCCCTGAAAAAGACGTTGCTTGGATGGCAGCATGTGTTGCTCCAAAACCTGGATGTACTTTTCAGCATTGTTGGTGCCATCACAGATGTGTAAGTTGCCCATGCCATGGGCACTAACACACATTTCTGGATGTTGTTGGTGTATGGCTTTCGTTTTGCATGGTAGAGTTTTAACTTGCACTTGTAGATGTAGCGACAAACTGTGTTAACTGACAGTGGTTTTCTGAAGTGTTCCTGAGCCCACGCAGTAAGATCCTTTACACAATGATTCAGTGATGGTTTTCGGCCTTGCCGCTTACGTGTAGAAAGTTCTCCAGATTCTCTGAATCTTCTGAATATATTATGGACTATAGATGATGGAATCCCTAAATTCTTTGTAATTGAACGTTGAGAAACATTGTTCTTAAACTGTTGGACTGTTGTTTCATGCAGTTGTTCACAAAGTGGTGATCCTCCTTTTATACCCAATTTTGACACTCACAATTAGTGTCCTCAGTTCCCAAACACTTATTGAGTGTTGTTAAAAGGAAAGGTGATGTAACACAGTGGTAAACATACCACTGTCCCAGCTTTTTTGAAACGTGTTGCAGGCATCCATTTCAAACTGAGCAAATATTTGCACAAAAACAACAAAGTTTATCAGTTTGAACATTAAATATCTTGTCTTTGTGGTGTATTCAATTGAATATAGGTTGAAGAGCATTTGCAAATCATTGTATTCTGTTTTTATTTATTTTTTTCACACAATGTCCCAACTTCAGTGGAATTGGGGTTGTAGACAAATTTCACATCCAGCTCAACAATGATTGTCTGCTGATTGTTGTCGTGTAAATAGTACGAATGGCCACACATTTTCCAAGTGCCAAATGAGCAGCGTTAAATGTTTGTTTGTGTCACCTGGAATTGTAGTTGTAGCAACAAGTGTACGAGGCAGCTACTATTTTACACGTTTTGCACATGATTCCTGCTTCATGCACTCTTTATGTGCAAATCGACCAAATTCACATGATGTGTGAAGGGGCCCTAAAACTAATCTTATCATTATAGTGCTAAACTCTACCATCTTTCAGTGATATACGTCATTATTCTTTCTCAAAACAAGAGTCATGTTATGTAGATGTAGAAGTGCTCGGCCCCAAATTTGAAGCGCAGGACAGTAGGGGAGGGAGAAGAAGGTCTTAAGGCACCTGGACCTAGTGTGAGTACACCCTATCCCTAACTCATTTGCAGTACTTGCCTCTGTGTATCTGCTAAAAGTCATGTGAAGATGCTAAGCCGGTTTAGCAAAGGAAAAGCAATACTGAATTAAAATGTCATGATTCTGTCACTTTTCTAATACTGCTTTTCCTCCCTCTCTAGATCTGTGTGTGTCTCTGTGTCTTACAGTTTTTACTGTCTAGGAATGCAGTAGTGCCACTCAGACTGCAGTGTCCAGGGAGTCCTAAAAAGGGAAGGAGTCTCACTCTGATTCCTGGCAGCTACTGAAGGAGGAGAGGCTAAATTAGGCCAGGTTTCATTGGCTTTCATTCCCCCGAGTCCCAGAAGCTGTGCAACCTGAAGGAGGGGAGGCTGGCTGGTGCTTAGTGGCTGTGGTGCTGCCTTAGAGCTTGTCCAGTGTCACGGAATGACATGATCTGACTAGAAAGCTTCAGAATAAAGGTTATATGCCCTGATAATATTCAATCCCAAAATGGAAAAAACTTGGATAATATTAAAGAAATGCAAAGTCTCATGGCAGTGATTCTTACATTTACTTTGACTCTTATTTCATTGTAGACCATATGAACCCAAAATATTTCTTGTGTTGGGTGGTTAACTTAATTTGTTAATATTTATCTATTTCTGCATTTCAGGCCTGCAACACATTCTAAAAATGGACTGGGAGAATTTAAGGCTCGTAAGGAAGTAAGTACACTCAACAAAAATATAAATGCAACACTTTTGGTTTTGCTCCCATTTTGTATGAGATGAACTCAAAGATCTAAAACTTTTTCCACATACACAATATCACCATTTCCCTCAAAATATTGTTCACAAACCAGTCTAAATCTGTGATAGTGAGCACTTCTCCTTTGCTGAGATAATCCATCCCACCTCACAGGTGTGCCATATCAAGATGCTGATTAGACACCATGGTTAGTGCACAGGTGTGCCTTAGACTGCCCACAATAAAAGGCCACTCTGAAAGGTGCAGTTTTATCACACAGCACAATGCCACAGATGTCGCAAGATTTGAGGGAGCGTGCAGGAATGTCAACCAGAGCTGTTGCTCGTGTATTGAATGTTCATTTCTCTACCATAAGCCGTCTCCAAAGGCGTTTCAGAGAATTTGTCAGTACATCCAACCAGCCTCACAACCGCAGACCACGTGTAACCACACCAGCCCAGGACCTCCACATCCAGCATGCTGAAACAATCGGTTTGCATAACCAAAGAATTTCTGCACAAACTGTCAGAAACCGTCTCAGGGAAGCTCATCTGCATGCTCGTCGTCCTCATCGGGGTCTCGACCTGACTCCAGTTCGTTGTCGGAACCGACTTGAGTGGGCAAATGCTCACATTCACTGGCGTTTGGCACGTTGGAGAGGTGTTCTCTTCAAGGATGAATCCCGGTTCACACTGTCCAGGGCAGATGGCAGACAGCGTGTGTGTCGTCGTGTGGGTGAGCGGTTTTCTGATGTCAATGTTGTGGATCAAGTGACCCATGGTGGCGGTGGGGTTATGGTATGGGCAGGCGTCTGTTATGGACGAAGAACACAGGTGCATTTTATTGATGGCATTTTGAATGCACAGAGATACCGTGACGAGATCCTGAGGCCCATTGTTGTGCCATACATCCAAGAACATCACCTCATGTTGCAGCAGGTTAATGCACGGCCCCATGTTGCAAGGATCTGTACACAATTCTTGGAAGCTGAAAATGTCCCAGTTCTTGCATGGCCGGCATACTCACCGGACATGTCACCCATTGAGCATGTTTGGGATGCTCTGGACCGGCGTGTACCAGTTCCTGCCAATATCCAGCAACTTCGCACAGCCATTGAAGAGGACTGGACCAACATTCCACAGGCCACAATTGACAACCTGATCAACTCTATGCGAAGGAGATGTGTTGCACTGCATGAGGCAAATGGTGGTCACACCAGATACTGACTGGTATCCCCCCCCAATATAACAAAACTGCACCTTTCAGAGTGGCCTTTTATTGTGGACAGTCTAAGGCACACCTGTGCACTAATCATGGTGTCTAATCAGCATCTTGATATGGCACACCTGTGAGGTGGGATGGATTATGTCAGCAAAGGAGAAGTGCTCACTATCACAGATTTAGACTGGTTTGTGAACAATATTGGAGGGAAATGGTGATATTGTGTATGTGGAAAAAGTTTTAGATCTTTGAGTTCATCTCATACAAAATGGGAGCAAAACCAAAAGTGTTGCGTTTATATTTTTGTTGAGTGTAAATCAAAACATAGATAGATAAACAAACAAATAAATATATAACAGTGTTATTTAAAACAGGTGACATCAACAGGTGGCTGTAATCATGATTTGGTGCAAAAACATGATCCATGAAAAACTGTCTTTCAGGAGCATGTGCAGATGATCAACAAATGTGAGAAAATTATTGAAACCTTTACTAACAGTGTTCCTCAAAGAAAGATTTAAAGGGATTTGTGCACGATATCAGTTTGATTCAAGGAATCTGGAGGAAGTTCAGTGCGTACAGGGCAGTGGTGCAAACCTAAGATGGACACCCATGATCTGCAACAAGAACTGTCATTCATCAATAGCTGATATAGCCACATGGCAAGGGATTACTTTGGAAATCCTCAGTCAAGCACTACAATATGGAGTTACATTCATAATTTCTACTTCAAACTTTACTGTGCAAAAGAGAAACCTGATGTTAACTTTGTGCAGAAGTAGTGATGGTTTCTTTTGCGGATGCAAGCATCTGGCTTGGACCATCACACAATGGAAACATGTATTGTGGTCAGACAAATCATGATTCCAGATATTTTTTGGAAGAAATGGACATTGTGTGCTCTGGAACAAAAACCAACATGACCATCCACGCTGTTATCAGCAACACGTCCAAAAGCCAGGGTCTGTCATGGCATAGGTTTGTATCAGTGTCCTTGGCAAAGGTAATTTACACTTATGTGATGTCAGCATTAATCAAGAAAAGTATATTAGAGCAACATATGCAGTTGCGATTCAAGGCAACGTCTTATTCCAGAGACGTCCGTGCATTTTCCAATAAGACAATGCAAAGCCACATTCTGCACATATTATGAAGGTCTCACTGTGGAACAAGAGATTATAAACGCGGGTGTGGCCTGCCTGCAGTCCTGACTTGTCCCTGTCACCCTATTCCACAGGGGACCATTCTATTACGATTGCCAACAATCCAAAAAAAGTGCAAAAACGGGATCAAATGGCTTACCTTGACTCCTACAGGCTGGCTAATAAAGTGCAGACCTGGCAACTGGCTGGCTTATAAAGTGCAGACCTGGCAACCCGTCCAAAAATGAAAGTAAGGAGCTGTGCACTCAGCCAGAACTGCAATTAACGCTACTTCTGCTTAAAATTTTTACTCTGATGGAGCACGATCAAACAAGTTTCAAGCTGCACTCATTCAGGATACCCCTTTCAAAGCAGTTCAAACATGATTGAAGCTGTTAAGACTACAAACACCCCAAAGTTACCCTGCATTAGCGGCGATTTGGTGAATCGGGATCAAAGTTTTAACAGCTCACAAATTTCTCCCCGATTTCAAAACTGGTGCCGATGGCCGTAACTACTATGTATACCAAGTTCATTCAAGATTAACAAAGATGGATCAAGAAGCTACTATGATGCTTCAAAATGTGCCCCGATTTGCAGTTCAGGATGAAGCAGGAAGGAACCAAAATGTCTTTTAGGTGGTGTGAGAAGTTTGGTAAATGCTTTCGGCCAACTTTTGTTGGAATCTGTTGCAGAACTGAAATGCAGGAATAGTAGATGCATATGAACAAATGAAATGAAGTTGCCCACACAAAACATGAAAAATATTGGCTTCATAGTCAGGCTTTGTAGTTGCAATATTAGTCTGTGTGATCATGTAATTTTTAAAAGGTGTAGTTTATTTTTAAATTAAAAAATAAAACACCTGCTGTGGTCAAAGTGTGCAGCACTGTTAAAATGGACTTTTCCTCCTCCATGGACTTTATACATTTGGCGAAGAATGGTACATAAATGTCTCAGTGCAGTTTGCCAAGTTTTCTGCCCTTTTTAACATGGAAGGGTTGAGGCTAACAGCGGGTTTTGGGTTTATTCTCCCGCGTTTGCTGCACATGTGAGTTAAACACCTGTAGTTTCCTTTTTGCATTGATGCAGCTAGCTAAAAACTCATTTTCACACAGAAACATAACTTACTTTTCATGGCAGTACTTTCTAAAAGGGGTTTCTTGTGTGAACAGTGAACTTTTGCACTAAGCTCTTGTTTATGCATGGGGCATAAACAAGAGCTGTGCCTGTTACTGTGCCTGTTATGTGCCTGTTATGGCTCATTGGCGTTATTAGACATCTTTTACTGGGGCATGTACTCCAATATTGAGCTCCTCTGCCCCTATGTACAGATTTTATGAAATCTCAGGAACTTCATATCTCATGGTCCACCTAACGAGACACCACTGCGAGGCACGTGCATCAGCGGGCTCTCCTCACATGGTAATAATTAAAAACACGTGACCTTTGCAATGCGGTCAGCAACTCTTCAGTGCGCAGATAACCAGTCCATCCCCACATCCTATCTTTGCATTGCCTTGGCCTTTTCCAGTTGCTGTGGTCCAAGGCACACCTACATGATGGATCACACACAAAGGAAATGCACCACAATGCAAGTAGTATGTCTCATCTGACTCTCCCTAAGTCACTGTTTGACAAGAATCATTTCAATGACACCCAAGGATCCTAAGTATCAAAGACATCCATTGTCACTTATGCCCCAATGGTTAGAGAATGCAAGATCCAGACTGTACAACAGGTGTAGCAAAATTTTGTAAGATTTGAGCCATTGCAATGCATCCTATGCTGACTCCTGTGTGTGTTTGTGTGTGTGTGTGTGTGTGTGTGGGCAAGCATCATCATGCTGAAGAATTGCGTCTTTCCCAGGACAAACCTGCTTTGAGCATGCACATATTGTTCGGAGTTGACAGTGTTGCCATGTTCCAAATCTTCTGACTATACTATTGCACCCATTCGGCACTGTGCATCTGTGCTTGTTATGAAGCATTCGTTACAGGCCTGGTCATGCGGACCTTTCGTGGCTGTATTTTTGCCCTTCAAACTCCTTACCCACCTACTGACTATGCCAGCTACTGTGCACATACGTTATGCCGAAGGTGGTTCTGCGCATACCTGAAATTACAGACAAAAACTGTTAATAAATTATAAATAAATTAGTTAGTCTGGGGAGATGATGGTCTAATGGTTAAGGCGTTGGGCTTGAGACCAGAAGATCCTTGATTCAAATCCCAGCCTGACTGGAAAATCACTAAGGGCCCTTGGGCAAGGTCCCTATTGCTCCCGGTGTGTAGTGAGTGCCTTGTATGGCAGCACCCTCACATCGGGGTGAATGTGAGGCATCATTTGAAAAGCACTATATAAATGCAGTCCATTTAGTTAATAAGTAAAGGATTCCCTTTGATATCTTGCTTGTTCTTGAAACAATCATGTTAGGAGAATTTTTCCAAAAAAAGGCCACTGTATAGCACTTTGTTATTAAAAATTCCACTTGATTCTTATTTAAATATCAGTAGCCACAAGAGCATGTTAGACCTCCTTCTACCACCTCAGGAACATCGCCATACTCTGACTTATACTTACTCTGGCAGATGCGGAAAGACTTGTCCACACCTTTGTCTCCTCCAGGCTGGACTACTGCAATGCAGTCATTATCAGGATCCCTAGCAAGAGCATTCAGAAGCTCCAGTATATCCAAAATAGTGCTGCTAGGATCCTGATGAGAGTGTGTAAATATGATCACATCACCCCCATCCTTAAATCACTCCACTGGCTTCCTGTCACATTCAGGGTTGAGTACAAGGTTTCCCTCTTCACTTTTCACTGCATCCATGGTATTGCTCCCTCCCCCTACCTCAAGGAGCTCCTTAACCCCCAAACTGTTGTATGGCTGGGGGGGCCTGGCTGTCTTTTTGTTTCTGTCTTTTGTCCTGTCTTTTGTTTTTCCTTCCAGGTGGCTTGCATTTGGGACTGAGTGGCTGTGTAGCTGAGTTTATCAGGACCTCACCCTGATCACCTGAGGCTGATCACCTGCGGCTCGTCAGGACTCACAGCTGTGGTGCATCTACATGGATTGGAACATGGTGGCATTTAAGACTGGAGTACACAATGTGTATTTGCCAGAGACTCGACCTTGTGACCAGACGGGTGAGATCGTCGTCTCAAGAGCCATCTCATCATCAGTGGATGCAGAGAACGTCCAGGTTTGATGCATGGTCTGTGAAAGGAGGGGGTGAGGTCTCACCCTCATCAGCACACTTCCTGAGGTACGTTAGATTTTGTGACTAACATTTATACAGTCAGTAAATGTGGTGTCCCTCACACCTTATTATATTGAGCTGTATGTTGGTCGTTTAAATCAGCTTCCACTGCAGTGGAGTTTTGTGAACAGGGTGTTCTATGCCTGCAGGGTGGGAAGCTGATTTGCAATTAAGCCAGGAAGTGTTTGCTGTTTGTACACCTTTGAGTGGTCTCGCTGTGTGTTGAGTGTGGACTCACATAATGATTCCTTCTTTCACAGACTCGGTTTGTCGCGGCCACCTGGGGGGTGTCGGCGGGGTCCTTGGGTCCGAATTGGTTCTGGCTCCGGACCGTTGGCGCTGCTGGGAGCGCACCGCAAAACCACCACGCCAGACTGCGCACTTTTATATTTTTTTCACATCACTGTTATGTTTATTAAACTCTGTTATCCTTTGTACCGTGCTCTGCTTATTTTATACTGGGTCCTTCAAACGCTGGTCGGTTCTCCGGGCTGCGTCCGACACATAACACAAACTATCACATGGAACTTCTGCTCTGGAACTGCTAACATCCTAAACCCCCCCCCAGGACCAAGCTTCGTACCATAGGAGACCGAGCTTACTGCTCGGCTGCTCCCAGGCTGTGGAATAGTCTCCCTGAGCATCTGAGAATGCCACAGTCTGAACATTCCTTTAAACAAGGACTGAAAACCCATTTATTTATTAGAGCCTTCTCTTAGACCTTTTATAATTAATCCTAACATTTTTACCTTGAATAATTGCTTTATTTTTACCTCAACTTTTTGCCATGTTTCCTGTGGTTGTTATTTTATGGTTTTATGTTTTTAATTCTAGCATTTAATGTTTTAATGTTTTTAACCTGTAGCACTTTGAGATGATCGAATGTAAAGTGCAATATAAATAAAATGTATTATTATAATTATTATGAATTTTGTGTTAACAAGTAACATGTTAAATTTGACCTTTATACACTAAAATTTTGACTGCCTATATCCATCACGTAAGGTGTAGCATAGCATGCAGTGTATTTCTGCTGATATAAATCTTGGTGTCTGCCCAGTACCCTTCGCTGATCTTTCTGCTTTGCTGTGCTGTCCTGTGTGATTGACTGTATCTCTTTCCTTGCACTGGCAGGTGCTGAGTCTTGCTGAGTCTTGCTGTGCGTGTGGGCTCCGAGGACCTGTTTCAACATTCCAGTGATGGTTTGATAGACACAATCCATGGGGGAGGAAGATGAGCCAGGGAAGGAGGCGAAATACCCACACCCAGGAGAAGAAGGTAAGTGAACATTGTACCTTGCATGAGGTGGATGTGATAACCAGAGTTCCCTTCCTTTTTTCTAATTCTCTAAACCACAGCTTCTGCTGCACTCCACTTCCTGTTTTAACAAGCTGTTTCATCGCTTATCTACGAGCCAGCAAACTATTCAAATGTCACAAATGGTTCCTCTTTTCACTCAGAATCTGCAAGTATGTGCACACGCCTGTATTCACACACGTGTTGCACAAAAAGCTTGCACACAGTTGTACGTATCGGGGAGAGGAAGTTACAAAACAGGACGCAGAAAGAGGCGGGGAAAAAATAACTCTGTGGCCATATTTGGCTTCAGTAGATAATCCAAGTTGGAGATGCAAATATGATAAGAGCTGGTTGTCATGGAGACTTGATGTTGCGCAGTGATGGTTAGCTGTGAACCTGACCACAATTGTGGTGTGGCCGTTGCCAAGCAGAAGGTGCTATTATGAGAGCAAGAGTAGAAAGAGAGAGATATACAGGAAGCAAGAGATGAAGATGTTGGTTGATCCCATCATGCATTGCTTCGGTGACTTATGTTGAAGCGGCTTTGTCTGTTCCAGTGATGCGTCAGCATTAGACAAACACGCAGGTAAGATGAAGCGCAACATTTATAAGTGGATATATCTGGTGCATTCTTGTCTTTCTGCACGATTTTGTTCTTGAGCTAACATAACTATATAATGTGTGTAGAGTTCCTGTTTTGTCTGTTCGTGTGCACGCACGCGTGTATCTGTTCTGTAGTGAGGCTGACATGTGGGACAGTTTGCTGTTTGCAGAAAATTATCAAAGTTTGGTTGTTAGTGTTGGAGCCGTGAGAGTGTTTGCATGCTGTGTGATGCTCAGCGCGTTGGATATTTGCAGCAGCACGGCTGCAGGCTACATGACAACAGGAATGGAAGCATCTTTGCAAAGTGTGTTTCCATTCATTTGGTGTTTT